>NC_059430.1:3681879-3780180 GCF_021028975.2 Sphaerodactylus townsendi | reverse complement strand
TGTCAGTGCCCCCTGGAGCTATCTGTACCTACTATCCCTCAAGAAATGTCCTTATTAATTTAAAAACAAAAAACAAAATTGCTCGCGCCATTAGGCACGCGCCACTGGTTTCAGAGACTGAACTAAGACTGACTCACCTCAGGAGCCCCACCTCTGAGCAGCCCAGGACAAAGAGGAACCTCTGTTAAGCCCTGTTAAGCCCCACCTCTCAGTAGCCTTGCTGTAAGGAATTCCATAGAAGCAGAAATAAAAGGCTCTTTGGTGAAATAGACCGTTTATTCAGACATCTTAGAAAGCTCAAGTACACGCAGTGGCAGGAATGGCACTTCCCGCCAGAAGCACAGGTTATAACTTTATTCACCCCATCCCCCTTCCTGCTTCCCATGGGAATGGAGTCCTCATCTCCCGCGCAGAGATAAAGTCTCCGCCGTTGAAGCTGGCCCATCGCCCGGGCTGTGGAATGCACTCAAGGTTACTTCACCATCAACACCATTGAATCCTTTACACTCTGCCTCCCTTAAAGAAGACCCCTCCCCCCCAGGTTTATGCGGAAAGGCGCGGTGGAAAGCAGAAATACGGGTGGGGGCGTCAATATTTTCGGAATAAATCCATTGATTATACCCAGAGGAATATCCCACCCAAGAGACTAAATATTGCAAGCGTTTGCGATTAAAGCGAGAGTCCAGGATAGCGTCAATTTCGTAGTGCTTGTGGCCATCAATAATAGTCGGTGGGGGCCTCTCCGGCGGGTCGTGCCAGGCATCGGAAGCGGGAGCCTCCTTGAGCAAGCTGGAATGGAAGACAGGATGAATGTTACTAAGAGAGTTAGGCAAATCCAATCGGGCAGTGACATCATTAATCACTTTAGTAATCTGAAAAGGTCCCACGAATCTTTTGCCCAGTTTGGAGAATTTATGCACGTCTCTGAGATTTTTGGTGGACAAATACACCCAAGCGCCCACACGCAGAGGGAAATCCGAGCGGTGTTTATCCGCTTGCAGCTTTTGGGAGTCCTTAGCCTGTTGTAAGGCGGTCTGGACCGATTTCCACCCCTCGGCTAGGGACGAAATCCATTGTTGAAATTCTGGAGGGTCCAAAGCTGTCGCGGGTAGTTGTGGCAACGGCGGGAAGGAGCGACCAGACACAATTTCAAAGGGGGGTTTCTTTGTACTGCTATGGACCGCATTGTTATAGGCGTACTCCGCAAACGGAATAAGCTCGCACCAATTGTCTTGGTGGTAGTTGGTGTAACAACGTAAATACTGCTCTAGGGTTCTGTTCGTTCTCTCCGTCTCACCGTCACTTTGAACGTGGTAGGGGGCGGCGACTGCCGGGGCGGCCCCCAACAACCCCAAAAACGCCTTCCAGAACTTTGAAATGAATTGGGGGCCGCGGTCGGAGACCACCTTAACGGGGGCGGAATGTAGACGGTAAACATGTTGAATGAACAGCCGTGCCAACTTAGGAGCGGAGGGGATGGAAGCACATGGAATAAAATGGGCTTGTTTAGAAAATAAGTCCACCACCACCCACAAAACCGTGTTGCCATGACTTTCGGGCAAATCTGTAATAAAATCCATGGAGATGACTTCCCAAGGGCGGGAGGCCACCGGGAGAGGTTTCAACAGCCCATGGGGCTTTCCCGGAATGGTTTTGGCTTCTGCACAAACCGAGCAGCCCTTAATATATGCCTCAATGTCCTTGCGCATTGCGCGCCACCAGAACTGCCGGCGGGCCAAATGCAGAGTTTTCAGAAAGCCAAAATGTCCAGCCGAGCGGGCATCGTGGCAGGCTTTAAGAACCTGCTTGCGGAGGGGGGGAGGCACGTACCAACATTCCCCCCTCCGCCAAACTCCATTCTCCAAACGCAATTGGGAGTCACTTTCTTCCGCTGGAGGCTCGTGCAGCCCCGCCTCCTCGAGTTCCCGCAGGAAAGGAGAGACGAGACTAGGAATGGGGGGTGGAGGAGGAGTGGACGTTTGAGATCGGGTGACAGCCAGCCCCAACTGGGAGGGGGAGAGAACAGTGCGTGGAATGTCCCGTAAGGCAGCTCCACCCCCCTCCCCGGGTAGGCGCGAGAGCGCGTCAGCCAGTTTATTGGTTTTCCCGGGGAAAAAATGGACTGTGAAAGAGAAACGAGAAAAGAAATCGGCCCAACGGAGTTGTTTTGCGGACATCTTGAGGGGGGTAGAAAGAGCTGCCAGGTTTTTGTGATCCGACCAAACCTGAAAGGGGTGTTTAGCCCCCTCCAGCCAGTGGCGCCAAGTGGAGAGTGCTACTTTGATGGCCGCAGTCTCTTTATCTCCTACAGTCCAGTTGAGTTCAGCACCAGAGAACTTCTTAGACAAATAAGCACACGGAACCAGCCTACCATCTTTATTTTTCTGCAACAGGGCTGCCCCAAGTGCTTTGTCCGAGGCATCCACGTGAACCACAAACGGGAGATCTGGGTCAGGGTGCTTTAGGATAGGTTCGGTGGTAAAAGCAGACTTTAAGAGTTGAAAGGCTGTTTGACACTCTTCAGACCAGGGAAGGGGGGCCCCGGGCTTGGCGGACATTGGATCTTTACCTTTAGTGCGTAAGAGGTCTGTGAGAGGGAGAGTCAGTTCAGCGAATTGGGGTATAAAGTCACGATAGAAATTAGCAAAACCAAGAAAAGATTGGAGTTCTTTGCGGTTGGTGGGGGCAGGCCATTGGAGGACTGCGTCAATTTTAGCAGGATCCATTTTCAAGCCCTCGGGCGAGATCCGGTAACCCAAATAGTCAATGGAGGTCTGGTGAAAACAGCATTTGGAGAGTTTGGCAAAGAGGGAGTTGTCGAGCAAGCGTTTCAATACCTCCCGAACCAATGTTTCATGCTCTTCCATGTTTTGAGAGTAAATTAAAACGTCATCTAAGTATACCACAACTCCCTTGTACAATAAATCATGGAGAACTTCGTTGATAAGGGCCATAAAAGCCCCAGGGGCCCCACTTAACCCGAATGGCATTATCAAGTATTCAAACTGTCCAAACTTTGTGTTAAACGCAGTCAAGTGTTCATAGCCTTCAGCAATTCTGACCCTGTAGTAAGCTTCTCTCAAGTCCAATTTAGTGAAAATGCGCCCTTTGCCGAGTGCATCTAAAAGGTCCTTGATCAAAGGCAAAGGATATTTATTGGACAGGGAGACTGCATTGAGACCTCGATAATCTGTGCAAAGCCGTAAAGACCCATCTTTCTTTTTTACAAACAAAACGGGAGCAGCGTGTGTGTGTTTGGTAGCCCGCCGTATGAACCCGTGAGCGAGGTTCTTGTCCAAGAAGGCACGAAGTTCCTTCTCCTCATTGGGACTCATGCGGTAGATTCTACCTTTGGGCAGTTGCGCCCCTGGTTGTATAACGATTTTGCAGTCAGTGTCTCTGTGGGGTGGCAACTGATCGCATTCTTGCTCCTGAAAAACTCTGGCTAGATCATGATACGCAGGTGGGATGCCAATAGAATCGGGAGCAATCGCTGAAGAAGCCAGGGAGGGGGGTGTGTCAGGAGAAGTTGGGTTTTCCCCCCAATTCATGTGTTCACCGCAAGGAGGGTCAGTGAATTCTAAGATCCGTTCTTTCCAAATGAACTTTGGTTCATGTAACAATAACCATGGCATGCCCAAAACTATGGAGTGTTTGGCCACTGGCGCCAAAATAAAACTAATTTTCTCCCAATGGTCGGCGCAACGGAGGAGAACCGGCTGTGTTTTGAACTGGGCCGGTCCTTCGTTCCCGAGGGGGCTGCCGTCCATTTGGGTGAATGGTATGGGCTTAGCCAGGGGAATTTGGTCCAGACCTAGCTCCTCTGCCACCTGGGGCCGCATTAAGCAGTGGGAGCAGCCAGAATCCACAAGGGCCGAGGCTATAATGTGAGTGTGTTTAGCGGGGTTGGCCAGAAACGCTTGGACAGTAATGGGAGCGCTGCCTTCACTCACCGCGTCAGGAGTCGGGTCCATGTCCATGGGGGCTGAAGAAAGGCAAACAGCTGCTTCCCCCTCCTCTGGGTCGCCTTCGATGACCGCTTTAGACGAGCCCGTCGGAGGCGGCCCCGATCTGCGTGGTGGCTTGGCAGATGGAGTGCGCGTAGCTGGAGCGGTTGGTTTTTGTTTCTTGGGACAGTTGGCGGCTAGATGACCTGGCCCTCCGCAGTAAAGACACAATCCCAGTCGGCGACGGCGTTCAGAGGTGGTTTCGGTAGGGGCGGCTGGGCTTGGCTTGGTGGGCGCAGTGGTGGGTTTTGGGCGTGGGCGGCCTCCGGCACGAGCGTATTCCAAACGAGACGCCACCTGGGACCCCAACTGGATCCAATCTGCAATAGTACGAGGAACCCGAATTAAAAACACCGTTTCACGCAGCTTGCCGTCCACAGCATCCGAGAAGTATTCGCATTTCATGCGTTCAGGCCACTCAGGAGGAAGTCGAGCAGCCGCCGCACGAAATTCACGGGCAAATTCTGCAAACGGGCGGTTGCCTTGCTGGATAGTTTTGATGGTGCGGATAGCTTCATTCTCGGCGCCTGGATCTTGGAAGCGCGCTCTTAAGGCTTGGAGGAATGCGGGCACCGTGCGAGAGTCTTCGTCTTGCAAATCCAAAAGAGTCACGAACCAGTCGGCTGCTGCCCCATCCAGGACTGAGCCGATGTCCCGTATTTTTTCGCGCTCAGACCGGTATAAATCATCATAGTCTTCCAAGTGGGCATTGAGTTGCAAAATGAAGTAGGGAAGTTTGGAAGCGGTCCCATCAAAACGGGCTGGTATCGGGGGCCTATAGTAGCCCCTTTCCACGGCTCTTGGCGCCTGCTGGGGCGGCGGTTGCGCGGGTTGAGCAGGTTGGGCAGGCAGCTGTTGTACGGGGGGGCCGGAATCGGGGGCGCTGGCGGTGCCGCTGGCGTTTGGGTGGCAGGACCCAGGTACGTGGCCCCCCTGGCGCCGGCATGATCAGTAACAGCATAGACTCCAACTTGGGGCTTCCTGGTCTGCTGCCTCCTTAGCTCCCTCTCCAACGCAGCCAGCTCCCTCTCCTTGCGGGTCAATGCATCCTGGTGCGCATGCAGAGCAGCTTTTTCTCGTTCCAATTTAGCCAGTTCGTCCCGTTTAAAAGCTTCAGTGAGCTCACTTTGCGTGCGCAGGGCCTGAACGCTTTCGCGTTGCCGTTGTAAATCCAGTCTGGAGTGTTCCAGGACTTTATCATGGACTGACAGATTCTGGGCATATTGTCGTTGGAGCGCATCTTTGGCACGGTCCAACTCGAGCTGGACTTCTTTGCGTTGCCGTTCCCGGTCCCTCTGCAGGTTTTCGCGCTCTTGCTGCAACTGTGCCCGTTCCTCCTCCCATAGCTGACGTTCACGGGTCCATGCTTCTTGGGCATCTCGCAGTCGCCCCACTTCCTCATCCCAGGTTTCCTTCGATGGGAGAGGGAACAGATCCGGCTGGGAGTGCAGGCTTTCCTCGGACTCTTCGTCGTCTGGAAGCGAGACATCGGAGACACCGTAGCCCCCGGTGGCTCCCCGAGGCACCTCCGGTGCGGCCGCTGACCCGGGGTCAGGGGGGTCCGATTGGCAAACAGTACGGACACCCCTCCCAATCCCAGGTTTAGTCCCGGTGTCCTTTGGACGGGCCCCAGTGCTGTGCCACGGTGGTTCTTTGGGAGCATCACCGAAATACGAGTCCAGGAACCGTTCAATGGATTCCTGGGTTGCCGCATGAAAGGTGGTCAGGCCCGTCTCCTCCATGACAGGTTGCATCTGAGGTTTGTAATCCACACGAAAACGGGTAGAGATCCGATCCACAGGCGCTCGATCCATGGACAGCGCCCCAAACGACTCATGTAAGTCCCCATGGTCGTCGTCACGTCCCTCGTTCCAACGGAGTAAAGGAAGACTCGTGCTGATACGAGGACGGGAAAGAGCCACCAGCGAGGCCCGTTCTCCTGCCGGTTCCTCCAGATCCAGAAGGGAAAGGTCGGAGCCCTCTTTGGGGGCTACCGCACCTTCCGCAGTAACATTCAACCTCTCCATGTCGAGACACTAGAGGTCCACTGCACTAGTAAAGTAGATGGATTAAGGATTCCTGCCACAATGTAAGGAATTCCATAGAAGCAGAAATAAAAGGCTCTTTGGTGAAAAAGACCGTTTATTCAGACATCTAGAAAAGCTCAAGTACACGCAGTGGCAGGAATGACACTTCCCGCCAGAAGCACAGGTTATAACTCTATTCACCCCATCCCCCTTCCTGCTTCCCATGGGAACGGAGTCCTCATCTCCCGCGCAAAGATAAAGTCTCCGCCGTTGAAGCTGGCCCATCGCCCGGGCTGTGGAATGCACTCAAGGTTACTTCACCATCAACACCATTGAATCCTTTACACTTGCAAGGAGAAAAAGAGATAACCGCTGCAAATCCCTGTTAAAGTACACTGTTTTAAAAGATGTTTTAAAAGATGTGGCTTTGAGAAAAGCCTTCCAAATGAACACCAGAGCTCACTGCTCTTCCTGGCCCAGTCTTCTTCTCCGCTGGACATCTTCCTGGACATATCGTTGTACAGTTGATAGCTGTATTCCCACCAAAATTTCCCACCGTTTGGCCCGCCGGGATGATGTCAACTTCGCCATAAGAACATCTGGCCTCCCGTGGGTACATAAAGGGGGAAGGAGGGGCTGAAGCCATCTGCAGTTTTAGTATTTTATATATTATTTTATTGTAAATTATGTATTTGATGTTTTAAATTGTTTTAGTGGTGATTGACACCGCCCTGAGCCTTCGGGGAGGGCGGCATATAAATATAAATAATAAATAAATAATAAATATAAAATAAATACTTACTGCAATTTTCGCTCTTGGTCCCGCCTTCTGCATCAGCCACTTTAAAGCGGCCCCTGGTTCTCAGTTCCAAAGGTGTCCAACCAGTGGCGTAGCACCAATGGTGCATGGGCATAGCAGGGAGCGGCGCGGTGCGGCGGGGGAGCAGGGCACACAGGTGCTCCTGGCACCATTCTCCCTCGCTCTGGCCCTGGGTCCAACATTTTTGACCCTTGGTTATAAACATTACTATCTGGAACTGATACACACTCAAGTAAATACCAGTCTCTGACTCTGGTCCTTCCGTGTTCTGATCACCACATTTCAAAAACTATTGTTAAACCAGGAGAGATACAGAGAATGAGTAAAATATTGGAGCACTTGCTTGAGTGCCTGGTGGGCCACTGCGAGTAGCAGAGTGCTGGACTAGATGGACTCTGATCTGATCCAGCAGGCTCGTTCTTATGTTCTTGTGAATTCAAGGCAAAAGGCTAAAGCATTGTGGGGCTTTTCATTTTAAAACAGAAATTACACAGGGAAGTATGGCAGAGGCTTATAAAATTAGGCAGAGAAGGCAGAGGGGACTGTTCCCTGTACTCCTTTAATAATCGAACAATAACTCCAAAAAAGAAAACCCAATGGAACTGACCAGCAGCAAATCCGGGATGCACCAAAAGTGATTATTTTAACACATATAATGTAGAACAAGTTTATGGAATTCACTGGCACACAAGTCAACTGTGGCCCCTCCCATGGGTGAATTCAAAAGGGGATTTAGTACAAAAAAAACTATCATTGTATAGAACCTCCATGTTTAGAGACAGTGGGGCTTTCCGCACTGACAGAGTTGTACTGGTTTCTATCTAAGTTCACCTCAATGTATCCGCACTGCAACTGAGCTCAACATTGTTTTGTCTCAGGTCCCCACCCCCCCCCAGAACTGCGACATCCCTGTCGCAGTTATGAACTGCACCTTTCTGATGGAACAAGGTTGATACCGCTTCGAAGCTTCGAAGTGCGGATGCATCGAAACGACACCTCATCTGTTCAACCAATCAGGCGCTGCTTTTGTGGCATGTGCAGAACAGGAGAGTCGTGGCGGGCATGTAACCGTAAACTGTAAACACTGTAAAAAAAGAACGCTCCCATTTCCCATGGTAACACAAGCTCCAATCATGATCGAGGAGCGAAACAGGCACCAAGATGATCCTGCCCACTTAGCTCGGTTCCAGGGGGCCAAGTAAGTTGCTGTGCGGACAGCCTGGAATCGCCCCCCACTGAAGGGAACCGAGTCGACCTTAGCTCCCTTCTGTAGTGCGGAAAGCCCCAGTGGGTCTCTGATGAATGCTGGCTGGCAGGCAGGGTAGCTAACACAGGTTGCTGACTCAGCGGGATGGGTAGAGAGTGGCCAAGAAGCGCCTCTTCTTACCTCTGCTTCAGCCCAGATCATTTTACGTTGGAAAAATCCATAGCACCTGCGTCGGGAGGACATCCATCCTGGAGGGCATGACGACGCTTCCACACCTGCTCAAGGAAAAGGGTAAAAAAACAGGGGTGGGGGGAGAGAATATATGAAAAGACTGTGAATCTGGAGAAAAGGATAGGATATGAGGACAGGTGGGACTAGAAGGGACCTTGGCTGCTAGAACAATGGCAAAGAATCCCTGTTTTCAGATAGTCAGTGGTTTCCCTTCCAGAACAAGAACATCATTTCATTGGTTGTGTCTAGAGCAGAGCAGAGCTCCCCAGTATGGTACTGATTTCACCCACCAGTAGTTTTCTTGGCACCTGCTTGGTGGTTTTTAGAAGGTGGGTGGGCCTGTTGTCCAGCAGGGCTTCTGATTGGCCTCTGAAGAGCCAATCAGATATGTCGATTCAAATACTGCTGTTTGGGTGGAGAATTTGTGCCCCCCACCCTGTTCTGGAATCGCAAAGGTGCCCAAAGGCTAAGAGGTTCTGGGGATCCCTGGTTTAGAGGTCTGCTTTTGAAGCTGTTCCTCTTTAATGCCTGCATCTGTAGGAAAAGAATCCTACATCAGATGTGTTTTTCTGGAACCCTCCTGAGAGCAAGAGATCCTACAAACCTGCTTATGGGACTGCCCCTGAGAAGGAAGGAAGGATTCTGCCAGAGACCCAAGTTCTGGTCTCTGGGAATGATTACAGAATATTGTGTACAAACTGGCAAAAATGCTATTTGCTGGGTTGTGTCTGGGGGGTTCTGTAGAAACTTAACTCTTGGGCCTGGACCAGCGACTAGGAAGCCACAGAAGGCCAAGGTGACCCAGGGAAGGAGGCCCATCTTCTTTCTTCCAGTCCTGTGGAGAGCAAGAGCAGGGGATGAAAAGGGAGGAGGCCGAGAGAGACTCAGGTGGCAGCTGGACCAATGGGACTCTTCCACCAATCACGGTGCCAAATCCAGGGCAGACAAACAGGGCCTTCTACCTTGGCATGGAAGACAGCATTGCAAACACGGCTCCCATTAATGATAACCTAACAGAAGAAGAGATGGTTTTTGTGTCCTACTTGAGTCTTGGCTTCCAAGCTCCTTTTCCCTTCCTCTACCCACAACAGACAACTTGTGAGGCAGGTGAGTTCTGAGAAGACTGTGACTGGCTCAAAGTCACCTGGCAGGTTTCACAGTGAGTAGAAGAAGAGGAGTTTGGATTTACACTCTGCCAATCCCTCCTGTAAAGAACCTCTCAGCACCAGCCTGACTAGTAGTAGAGAAAGAAATCCCAGTTTTCAGTTCTGGTCCAGTGCAGCACCAAGGAATTAGGATTACTAAAATGAAAAGTTAATTTGGGCGTACTGGGGGTGCCCTCCGCCCATCCCACTGTGTCCGGATTCCTCTATCTTGGATGCTCATGGTGGCCACTAATCTAAAGGTCACAGCAACCGCAGGGAGTCCACTTTCACAATGGAAATCTCCAGTGCTGAACTCCAGCGAAAAGGAAACACTCGCCCTTGAGCACCAAGGCTCAGGGGGAGCACGGCTGGCACTCACCTGTCTCTCTATCCTCCCGGTTAACCTATCGAGCTGATAATTCAGTCGCCCACCTGTGCAAATGACAACGTTTGTTGGGGCTTTTATAGGCTGTATTTGTGGGTGCGTCAATTTCTTTGGAAAATTTACAGTAAAGTAAACTCTGAGATCTGGCCTATCTTGGAGGAACTATTTTGCATAGACGCTGATAAAAATATTTATCTTGAGAAAACACATAGTGTTTCTAGAGAATTGTGTATCGAGGGTGTGTGTTGAAAGTGGGGGGGGAAGGGGGGAGACTGGAGCCGTTGCGCCGGCACCAAAGCATCAGATGCCACCAGTCACACAGCGGAAGACACTGGGAGCCATTGGAACCAGCCAGATCAAGGGAGGGGTGGGGCTGGACAGAGAGTGGGCAACAATGGGTTTCTGTGGCCTATAACACTCCCCCCCATAGATTGATGGGGAGGCGGTTGGACCAACAGTGGGGCCTCCCCATTGGACAGCCACTTAATAAGAACATAAGAACATAATCAGCCCCCTCTGGGAGTTTGGGAGCTCTGACCAGGGCTGTTCTGACAAGGGAGCCATTTCATTTTCTCTCATGATAGTGCTCTATGGGTTGAACCACAGAGCAAGGCAGAGACTCTGGCCCACTGCGACCACTGCAGATACGCAGCACTGCTGCACAGCTGCTGTACGGCAACATGGCTGGCCCTTGTCCTGCGTTACTGCCTCTCATGCCAGCATTAGGGCTACTCACACTGGGGTTTCAGACATGCCGCACCCTGTGACCTTTCCCCTCCCCTTTCACCAGTGGCGTACCTAGGCAAACTGGAGCCCTGGGCAAAACCTGAGTTTGATGCCACCCTCTCCCACCGTGACTAAACAACGATTTTTTCCACCAGGTCTGAAGTTTGGTTCAGGGGGTCCAAAGTTATGCACCCTCAAAGGTGTAGCCCCATCTCCTGTTAGCTCCCATTGGAAACAATGGGGGATGGGGACACTCCCTTTGAGAATCCATAACTTTGGACTCCGTAAACCAAACCTCACCAAACCTGGGTGATATCATCAGGAGAGTCTCCTGAAAAATCCCTGAAATTCTGGTGCTGCTAGCCTAAAAACTGCGCCCTCTGCAGGCCAAAAATGAAAAACACTGAAAATACAAAAAACCCACAAACGAACCTGCAGTTTTTGCGCCCCCCACAAGGGGGCGCCCTGGGCAACTACCCACTTTGCCCAATCGGAGGAATACCTCTGCCTTTCAGGATGGCATCCTAAACTCTTCACTATCAGCCTCTACATCCCAAGTCAAGAAGAAAGCTTCCTTTATACTTTGCAGGTTATTTGTGGGTCCGGCTTACTTCATTGGACCTTTTAAGCAATATTGTCTCTTGTGACAGGCAGCAGTTCTCCAGGGTCACAAGCTATATCTGATGACGTGACCTCTGACGCTTGAAAGCTTAAACCCTGGACGTCCTGTTGGTCTGCACAGTACAACTGGAGAGCCAGCGTGGTGTAGATTGAATAACTGTGGATTCTAATCTGGAGAACTGGGTTTGCTTCCCCTCTCCTCCACTTCACAAGCAGAGTCTTATCTAGGGAACTGGATTTGATTTCCCACTGCTCCAGCTGACCAATGGATTTTGGAGAACCAAGTTTGATGCCCTGATCCTCCACTTGACAAGCAAACCAGGTCTGCTTCCCCTCTCCTCTTCTTGATCAATGGCCTGTTATCTAGAAAATTAGGTTCAATTCCCCCCTTCTTGGCTTGACAGTGGACTCTTATCTAGAGAACCGCGTTTGATTCCCCTCTCCTACACTTGACAAGCAGAGTCTTATTGGGAGAACTGGGTTTGCTTCCACTCTCCTCCACTTGACCAGTGGACTCTGATCTGGAGCATTGAGTTTGCCTCTTTTCTACTCCATTTGACCAGTGGACCATTATCTAGAGAACCGGGTTTGATTCCCCTCTCCTACACTTGACCAGTGGACTCTGATCTGGAGAATTGAGTTTATTTATTTATTTATTTATTTATTTATTTATTTATTTATTTATTTATTTATTTATTTATTTATTTATTTATTTATTGTTTAAACTTTTATACCGCCCCATCCCCAAGGGGCTCTGGGCGGTGTACAGCATAAAATATAAATATAAATAAAGTATTAAAAACCTTTAAAACAGCGATAACAATAATAATGATAATTTTTATTTTATTTTTATTTATTTATTATTTCATTTTTATACCGCCCTCCCCCGGCGGTATAATAGAGGTGTCCGGTCAACCCCACTTTAAAAATTTTTAAAAAATTCTCCCCAAGAGAAAAGGGGGGGAGGGCGGCGAGTCATATTGAATGGTAGGTCTAGGCCAGGGGTAGGGAACCTGCGGCTCTCCAGATGTTCATAAGAACATAAGAACATAAGAACTAGCCTGCTGGATCAGACCAGATGGGGGGGGGGCTACATTGAACTGCATTTGCCATTTCTTAGCCCACTCACCTAATTTATCAAGGTCCGCTTGGAGCTCTTCGCAATCCTTTGTGGTTCTTACCACCCTACATAATTTGGTATCATCTGCAAACTTGGCCACCACACTACCCACCCCACCCCCCCTCGCCAACAACTACTATAGACCAACATATATGGTTTACTTATTTTCAAGAGGTGTTTGGCGATAACAGTAGAAATCTTGCTTCTGACACCTTACCCCCCATTTCCACCTTTCCTATCTGGCCACCTGTGCTTGCCGAAGAAGTCAAACCACTGATTGAGCAACTGAAGTCCCACAAAGCTCCAGGCCCAGATGCTCTTCCGCCTGATATATTCAAAACATTTATCGACTGGTGGTCTCCGCTTTTAGCCCAACTGTTTACCTCAGTTAACAAAACCGGCATAGTCCCCTCTTCGTGGACCAATGCCATAGTAACACCGATATTTTAAAAAGGAGATCCTTCTCTTCCAGCCAACTACAGGCCCATTAGCCTCCTATCAATAACCGGTAAGCTCTACGCTAAATTTTTGCTTAAAAAACTTCTATCCTGGATTGACAGCAACAGGATTTTGAGTCCAGAACAAATTGGCTTCAAAAAAGGGCACTCCACCCTAGATCACTGCATGGTCCTAAACATGGTCATTTCCAAATATATCAAGAGAGGCAAAGTCAACCTCTACACGGCCTTTATCGATCTTAAAGGGGCCTTTGACTCAGTTTCAAGAGAGCTCCTATGGCAGAAACTTGAGACCCTGGAAATCGATCCCAGACTCTTAGTGCTCATAAAAGCTCTGCACACCAACAATACCTGCCAAGTGAAATGTCCACCCTTTGGCCTATTGACCCCTAAAATTAGAGTAACCGAAGGAGTTAAACAGGGATGCGTTATGGCCCCTTTCCTGTTCAATCTGTTTCTAAATGGCCTCGCCCCCACCTTGAGAACAATTGACTCTCACTGCCCTACCTTGGGGAACGTGTCGCTGCCAATTCTGCTCTACGCCGATGATGCACTTTTACTATCGCGCACTAAGGTCGGCCTATCCCGCCTTCTATCCAAATGCAGTGAATATTGTGTCAACAATCTGTTGTCAATTAACTCTCTCAAGTCTAAGATCCTGGTCTTTTCAAGCACCTTTAAGATCTCCAACTGGTACCTAGATGGAGAAACTATTGAACAGGTCAAGTTCTATAAATATCTGGGCATTCATCTCCATCATAAAACCAGCTGGACCAAACATAGGGAAACTGTTGTTAAGGGCTGCCAAATCACTTCCGCAGCCGTGGAAAGGTTTTTTTTCTCCAAGGGTGGCAAGTTTATTCCGGCTGCCCTAAGGGTATTTAATGCTAAGGTGTCCCAACAACTTCTCTACGGGGTTCCCCTGTGGATTGAAGCTTGGCATATATCTCTGGAGCGAATACAATCGAAATTTTTATACAAGCTTTTCGGGGTCCCCCACTGTGTACCCTACGCGGCCCTCTGCCTAGAGGCAGGACAACATCTCCTGGAAACAAGGGCATGGTGGATCACTCTTAAATTCTGGATCCGGCTTTGTTTTTTCAGTGATCCTAACAGCCTTATTCACTGCTCCCTCCCTGAACTCCAGTCTTCTGCCTGGTGGGCCCACATCAAGCTTAAGATCTCCTCCCTGGGTTTCACCTGGGACCAGCTCCTTATGCTTCCCCCCAGTGATCTGCGCCACCATATCAAGGAACGGCTATTCGACCAGGAACATCAACTCCTAGTTAGTAAAGCAAGGAGCCTGTTTTCCCCCCTTCAGTTTGAAATCATGCCCGGGACCTGCAGGACAGCTGCTTACTTGAACATCTTGCTCGACCCCAAGTCTAGGCGTCTTAGTTGATAGTTCCATGGGAATGTCAACTCAATGCAGGGCAGCTGTGAAAAAGGCAAACTCTATGCTGGGGATCATTAGGAAAGGAATTGAGAATAAAACTGCAAGGATTGTCATGCCCTTATATAAAGCAGTGGTGCGACCGCACTTGGAGTACTATGTCCAGTTCTGGTTGCCACGTCTCAAAAAGGATATCGAAGAGATAGAAAAAGTGCATAGAAGGGCAACGAGGATGATTGAGGGACTGGAGCACCTTCCCTATGAGGAGAGGCTGCAGCGTTTGGGGCTCTTTAGTTTGGAGAGGAGACGTCTGAGGGGGGATAGGATTGAAGTCTATAAAATTATGCATGGGGTAGAAAATGTTGACAGAGAGACATTTTTCTCTCTTTCTCACAACACTAGAACCAGGGGGCATTCATTGAAAATGCTGGGGGGAAGAATTAGGACTAATAAAAGGAAACACTTCTTCACGCAACGTGTGATTGGTGTTTGGAATATGCTGCCACAGGAGGTGGTGATGGATCAAGATTGGTAGCCATAGATCGACTTCTCCTCCATAAATCTGTCCAGGTGGGGCCTGGAGATATCCCAGAAACACAGTGGCTCTTTAGACTACAGAGATCAGTTCTCCTGGAGCAAATGGCTGCTTTGGAGGGTGGGCCCCATGGCATGAGACCCCTCCCAACCCCAAACTTCCCAGACTCCACTCCCAAATCACCAGAAATTTCCCAGCCCCCAGTTGGGAATCCTGTTCTTTCCATTCAGAAGGGCAGGGGACTCTCTTTCTCTTCCATTTCTTCTCATTCATTTCTTTGCTGCATCCCTATTATTAAATTCCCTACCAAGATTGGGCTCTGGAGCACAAGAAAATGTCTGCATGTTGACAACAGGAAAACTTTAAAGCAGCAAGTGAAAAAAGTCCAAAAATCCACCAGGGCAATTCAGCAGAAACAGTCGACATCTCCTGAAGTGGAACTTCTTTCGTGGGGCTGAAGGGATTCAAAAAATGCTAGCAACAAATTCAATTGGCACTAACAGCTGTTTCCCAAGACCAGAAGCTTCCTGTATTTCCCTTCCCCCTTCTCCTTTCATGGGCTAAAATATCCTGTTTAAATGGAATCCTGGAACAGTACTGGTTACCACCCCGCCCCCCACCGCTCCCCGCCTCGCAAAAAACAGGACAACGACGCTTGTGCTGCACCTGAAATCTGGAGGCAAAAATTACTGTGGATTACACTGCTTGGAAACACACCTCCACACCAGGCTCTGCCCCCCTCCTCCGGCTCTACCTGTAAGGTTGTGATTTGAGCTCTATTTCATCTTGGCCAGCTTTGGCCTTGATAACATTCCTCGGTCTGGGCTGTGTGCCCGGGATGGCTGGTTTAACCTTGCTGCCTTTGCTTATCTTGTGTGTTTGAAGCTTGACTTTACTTTTCGTGGGAAACTGTTTGGGGAATTTGGGGCGGGTGTAATAACGCTCGTAAAAGCAGCGTGTTGGCGGGAAAGTGTCAGACTCTGCATTCCGTGTATTGAGCATCATGGAAGTTTAAGAAATAAAGAACTGCTGAAGTTACTTTGATTCTAGTCCTTTCTGATTCCTTACATTATGCAGAGTCTCATATTCTCCATTGTTTCAGATTGACGTGGCGTTTTCAACATCACCCTGTCCGTTCCTGTGGATCTCTGATGTCTTCCAACATGCAGAGGTTGGGGCTCCGTGATCCGCTTAATGCGGAATATGAGGAAGGAGCGATAGCCCCCAAAGAGGGTTTCGTTTCTTCTCTCCCGGTTACCACTGAATTGGAGGAGCCAGCAGAATCGATCTCCTTGGTGACCCTCTCCAAGCCCCGGCTTAGCCGAAACCTGGCTTTTCTCCACCTGCAGGAGCAAGTGGACGAGGCTGCCCTGATGGCCAGACGGACGGTGTCCGCTGAACGTTTAGAAGTGCGTCAGGAGTTTTGTGACCCTGGTGGCGGGGTGTTGATGGATCGTGCCCCTCGGGAAAAGCACATCACCACCCGCCAACATGTGGATTACAAACCGGTGATGAGAACGGTCGTCGAGGAAATTGGGTTATCAACCATCCATGGCGACACCCAGGGATCCTTGGAAAAGTTCCTGGATCATTACCTAGATGAACCCCCCCCCCGAACACCAATGGCAGAGCACCGGAGCGCGACCGAAGGGGTCCTGTTCCTCAGCGCCCCGAGACTCCATGGATTTCATCCTGCCTGCGCCTGAGGACGCACCAAAAGGCGATGTGGAAGTACCACGAGGGTCCCAGGTTCGACTTTCCTTTGCGGAGGACAACCGTGGCCAGGACTCTGCGGAGCAGGAGGAACTTCAAGGGGCTGCTGCCCTACCCAACGTGGAGCTACCTTCTGAACCGGACCTGGGCCATTGGGGGGAACAGCTAGAAGCTCTGGAAATAGTGAAACGTGACTGGCAAATGGAGCGCGAGGCCCTTGAACAGGAGCGTGCAGCCCTGATCAAAGAACGCGAGCAACAACGTCACGAATTTCAGGCTGAATTGGTTCGTGAGAAGGAGGTGCTTCGACAACAATACCTCCAGGATCTTACTGTTCAGGATAAAGTCATGGAGTAGTCCAAAATTGACTTGCAACGTCAGCATGATAGTTTGAAAGCCCTTCGGACACAGGGCGAGGTCGACGCCGCGATGCAACGGGCCGAAAGGGAACGGCTGCAACGGGAAAGAGATGCCCTGGATTTTCGATGGAATGCCCTCACCCGCAGGGAAAGGGAATTGGCTGAGTTGGAACGGGCGCTCCAGATGGACAGAGCAGCAGCCCAGACCGTACCTACCCGTGTGGATACCCCGGCGGGGACTCGACCCCCGTTGCCCCGATCCAAGTTCGCATTGCACCAAGAGATGCGGCTCCCCAGGTTTACAAAGCGCCATAACCCAGAAGGGTTAAGATCACGGTACCACCACCGCTTATCAGAGGTACCTGTTCTGCGGCTCGGCGAAGGCGGCTCCAGCTCAGGTTAGGGGCTACTTTCGACCTCCCATCCCAGTGCAATTTGATGGGACAGCCTCTAAACTACCATATTTCATCCTCCAACTAGACGCCCATATGCAAGAATTTGACAATATGTATCGCTCCGAAGCTGAAAAGGTTCGAGATATCGGTTCGGTTTTAGATGGAGAGGCTGCTCAGTGGTTCGTGGAATTATATGAACTAGGAGTTGATGACGTCCAAACTGTAGCTGGATTGCTCCAGGGACTTCGGCTTCGTTTCCAGGATTCCGACGCAGAAAATAAAGCCATCAAGACTCTCAAAATGATCAAACAAAGCAACCGACCCTTCGCTGAATTCGCCCGCGAATTCCGAGCAGTGGCCTGCAAACTCCCTGACTTGCCGGAACGCATGAAATGCGAATATTTTTTTGAAGCAGTGGATCCCGTTATCTGTGAATGGTCAGTCATGTACCATGAACGCAAATGCGATAGCGAGGAATGGATTGAAGGTGGGCACGACCATACGCCGCACTCGTCTCACTTTCGTTCCAAAAGCGGGAAGAAGGACCAGCCATTAGCAAGGCCACTTAGCGTAAAGCGGCCGTGCCTAAGCTCCCGAGGAAAGTTGTTGCGGGACCTCCGGTGGAAACTACATCGGAACGTCGCCGCAGCCTGGGATTATGTCTTTATTGTGGGGGCCCAGGTCATATGGCAGCTAATTGCCCGAAGAAACAAAAGGCCCCCACCCCGGCTCCACGTAAACTTACAGCGAAGTTGCCCCGCAAGCCAGGACCGAAAGGTTCGCAGGGAACATCAAAGGCGGTTTTTGAAGACGACGCGGAGGAAATCGAGGATGTCAATGAGCCCGAAAGTGCGGTGAGCCTGTCGTCAGCTCCGACGGAGGAGAACCCAGCCCCAGATGCAGTGAGTGAAGGCGGCGCCCCCATTACTATAACGACTTCCTTGGATAACACTTCGAAAAACACAAGCATCCTTGCGCGCGCGCTAGTTGACTCTGGCTGTTCCCACTGTCTAATGAGACCCCAGATTGCTGAGCAGCTGGGTCTTGAGCGCATTGCCCTTGTCAAGCCCATTCCATTCACCTAAATGGATGGCAGTCCGCTAGGCACCGAAGGTCCCGCACGTTTTAAAACCCAGCCGGTGCTCCTACGGTGTGCAGAACACTGGGAGAGACGCAGTTTCATCTTAGCGTCAGTTGCCAAACATCCCATAGTCTTGGGCGTGCCCTGGTTAATATCCCATGAGCTCACCATACTTTGGAATCAACGTATCGTCCGTTTCACTGAACCTCCTTGTGGGGATCATATGCATGAGGGAGAACCACCGGAGGAATCTAAGGATCTCTCCAGTGCACTTCAGCCCATGACTCTCGATGTCTCTCCCAGCTCCAAGTTAGAAGGTATTCCCCATTGGGACTTATCCAGAATGTTTGAAGAACAGGAATGTGATCAATTACCCCCCCATCGGGATACGGATTGCAAGATCCTCCTAGTTCCGGGAGCTCAACTCCCCAAAGGTAGAATATATCGAATGAGCCCTGCTGAGGAGAGGGAACTTCGTGCCTTCCTGGATAAAAATCTAGCTCGCAGATTTATTCAACGGGCTACCAAAAATACCCACGCCGCCCCTGTGCTTTTTGTCAAAAAGAAGGATGGAACCCTCAGATTGTGCACTGATTACCGTGGACTAAACGCTGTCTCTGTATCGAATAAGTACCCCTTACCCCTGATCAAAGACCTCTTAGATGCACTGGAAAAGGGTCGTATTTTTACGAAACTAGATTTACATGAAGCATATTATAGGGTACGCATCGCTGAAGGGTTTGAACATTTGACAGCTTTTAATACTAAGTTCGGTCAATATGAATATCTCGTAATGCCCTTCGGGTTATCTGGGGCCCCCAGGGCTTTCATGTCACTGATGAAGTATTACAAGAATTTTTGTTCAAAGGAGTGGTTGTATACTTAGATGATGTTCTTATATATTCACAAAATGAAGAGGAGCACGTACGTTTAGTCCGCGCTGCGTTGCAACGTCTCCTCGACCACTCCCTCTTTGTGAAGTTGTCTAAATGTGCGTTTCATCAGTCAAACATGGATTATCTGGGTTATAGAATCTCTCCCGAAGGGCTGGAAATGGATTCGGCCAAAGTAGCAGCGGTGGTTAATTGGCCCACTCCTACTAACCACAAGGAACTGCAATTCTTTTTGGGTTTCGCCAACTTCTACCGTGACTTTATTCCTCAATTTGCTGAACTTGTCCTTCCTCTTACGGATCTGCTTCGCACAAAAGGCAAAGGCCCTTTAGCGTCCAAACCGGGGGCACCCCTCCAGTGGTCTCCTGCTTGTCAGGATTCATTTCAACAACTTAAAGCAGCCTTCACTACGGAACCGGTCTTAAAACACCCTGACCCCAACTTGCCGTTTGTGGTGCATGTCGATGCATCGGACAAAGCACTTGGTGCCGCTCTCTTGCAGAAAAATAAAGATTAAAAACTTGTTCCGTGTGCTTACTTATCCAAAAAGTTTTCTGGTCCTGAACTCAATTGGACTGTGGGTGACAAAGAAACAGCCACTATCAAGGAGGCGCTGAGAACTTGGCGCCATTGGTTGGAGGGAGCTCAACATCCTTTTCAGGTCTGGTCTGATCACAAAAACTTGGCAGCCCTCTCCACCCCACTAAAAATGTCTGCTAAGCAGTTGCGGTGGGCTGATTTCTTTTCCAGGTTCACCTTCTCAGTTCATTTCTTCCCAGGAAAAAATAACAAACTGGCTGACACTCTTTCTCGCCTGCCCAGAGGGGCGGACACTTTGTTACGTGCTACCCCTCGCACCATCCTTTCTCCGTCACAACTGGGGTTGGCGGTAACCAGATCCCAAACCTCCACCCCCATGCCACCTCCTTCTCCAGCCATTCCTGATGTAGTGTCCCCCTTTCTACATCAGTTGAAGGAGGCAGGGCAGCGGGACGTCCCTACCAAGGATTCAGATCCCCTCTTACAATTGAAGGAGGGTGTTTGGAGGAGGGGTGAATGTTGGTACATCCTGCCGACATTACGGAAGCAGGTCCTTTTTGCTGGCCATGATGCCAGACAAGCAGGACATTTCGGTTTTTTAAAAACACTACATTTGCTCAGACGTCAGTTTTGGTGGCGCTCTATGCGCAAGGACATTGAGACGTACATCAAAGGCTGCCCGACATGTGCTGAGGCCAAATCCATTCCAGGCAAGCCCCATGGATTATTGCAGCCCATTCCATCTGCTTCCCGGCCCTGGCAAATAATCTCCATGGATTTCATTACGGATCTCCCTGCAAGTCATGGGAACACTGTGTTGTGGGTGGTGGTGGACCTCTTTTCTAAACAGGCACATTTTATTCCGTGCTCCACCATTCCCTCGGCTCCCAAACTGGCCAAGATGTTTATTCAGCATATCTATCGTTTGCACTCCTCTCCAGATAAGGTGATTTCAGATCGCGGCCCCCAGTTCATTTCCAAATTCTGGAAAGCATTCCTGGAGCTTCTGGGAACCACCTCAGCGATCGCTGCCCTGTACCACGTGCAAAGTGACGGCCAGTCAGAACGGACCAACCGAACATTAGAACAATATCTACGTTGCTACACCAACTATCATCAAGACAATTGGTGCGACTTGCTCCCTTTTGCGGAATACGCCTACAACAATGCAGTGCACAGCAGTACCTGTAAAACCCCGTTTGAAGTAGTGTCGGGACGTTCCTTCCCTCCCTTGCCCCAACTGCCAGCTCAAACATTACAACCCCCGGAGTTTGGTGATTGGATCCAGTCGTTAGCAGAGGGTTGGAAGTCAGTCTCGTCCTCGCTTGCTCAGGCTCAGGAGGCACAGAAAACCCAGGCAGACAAACATCGCTCTGACTTCCCCTTACAGGTTGGGGCGTGGGTTTATTTGTCCACAAAGAATCTCAGAGATGTGCACAAATACTCCAAGCTGGGCAAGAAATTTATAGGGCCTTTCCGGATTACAAAAGTGATAAATGATGTGACTGCTCGTTTAGAACTGCCTAATTCATTGATTAACATTCATCCTGTATTTCATTCTAGTTTATTCAAATGGGTTCCAGATTCCGATGCCTGGCGAGACCCCACGGAGACACCCCCGCCTGTGATTATTGACGGCCACAAGCATTATGAAATTGACGCTGTGCTGGACTCCCGTTATTTTTGCAAACGCCTGCAATATTTGGTTTCCTGGGTGGGATACCCCTCTGGCCATAATCAATGGGTTTATGCTGAAAATATCAATGCCCCTCCTTGATTACTGCTTTTCATAAATCATTTCCCCACAAGCCGGGTGGGGAGGGAGCTTTCTATGGGGAGGCGGAGTGTAAGGTTGTGATTTGAGCTCTATTTCATCTTGGCCAGCTTTGGCCTTGATAACATTCCTCGGTCTGGGCTGTGTGCCCGGGATGGCTGGTTTAACCTTGCTGCCTTCGCTTATCTTGTGTGTTTGAAGCTTGACTCTCCTTTTCGTGGGAACCTGTTTGGGGAATTGGGGGCAGGTGTAATAACGCTCGTAAAAGCAGCGTGTTGGCGGGAAAGTGTCAGACTCTGCATTCCGTGTATTGAGCATCATGGAAGTTTAAGAAATAAAGAACTGCTGAAGTTACTTTGATTCTAGTCCTTTCTGATTCCTTACACCACCCCCTGATGCCCCCAGGCTCCACCCCCACTGCCCTCAACCCCGCCCATGTCACCATGGACACGGGCAAGGTCTAGGGTGCCCACCTCCCCCCCAACTCTCCCTGCCGGATGGGCTCCCAGCTGGCACCCTGCAGTCTCTTCTAACCTCCCCTCAGGGCAAGCCAGAAGAGACTGCAGTCCCGGCCTCGGAGACCTTCTTTTATAAGCACTGAGGCCAGGGGTGGGGTTTGGGGAGCAGGAAGGGGTGGGACTTCCTGCTCCCCAAGCCCTACCCCCGGCCTCAGTGCTTATAAAAGAAGGTCTCCCGGACTGCAGTCTCTTCTGGCCTGCCTGGAGGGGAGGTCAGAAGAGACTGCAGGCTGCCGGCTGGGAGCCTAGCCGGCAAGAGGGGAAGGAAGGGAGGGGGAGTCCAGGGCAGGGTTGAGGGCGCTTGGAGACAGCCGGAAGTCCGGGGGTCAAGGCACGCTGATGGGGTCAAGGCACTCGGATGGGATCAAGGCGTGCGAAAACAACAAGACAGCAGGACTTCCTGATCATGTGGGGGGCCGATTTTGCACCCCCCACGTGACCAAAAGGGGTATCCCTTGTCCCTAGGCAGATACGCCACTGCTTTTCACACACTGTACTTTTATGCAACACTCTGCATTTTCAGAGGTCAGGCAAATTTGCAATCAGTGTCCACCCTCCGACCACTGGGATGAAGCAAGCAGGCCTGATGCAGTGGCCCCGGCAGAACTATTCACCACCACCTTCACACAGTTTGGGTAGATCGGGCGAGCTCCTGGGATCATCCTCAATTTTTTCGTTAATATATCTCCAGCAACTTACGAGGTTCTCTCACATAAATGTACAGAGTACTGACATAGTCTGGAAATTGCTCTTACATATGGCCACAAGGAAGGGATGCCAACTTCCAGATGGCCACAAGGAAGGGACACCAACTTCCAGATGGAAATTGCTCTTACATATGGCCACAAGGAAGGGACGCCAACTTCCAGTTCCAGAGTTCTCCTGGAACTACACCTGATCCCCAGATGACAGACATCAGTCTCCCTAGATGAAATGGTGGCTTTGGAAGGTGAACTATAAGACATGACACCCCGGCAGAGCTCCCCCCTTCTCAACCTCCCCCCCCATCTCTAGCTCCAAACTTCCAGGAATTTCCCCACCTGGAGTTGGAATCCTTACCATGAAAGCACAGAAGTTGCTGAGGACTGTCACCATCCACAGTACTTTGATTGTGTAAGAATAATCTTACAGCAAACAAAAATTCGATTCCCAGCCCCAGTGCTCACCTTCCACCGGGACGCCGCTTGATCCAAAGACGAGGCAGCCCAAGAGGAACAGGCCAAAGTAGCCAAGCTTTCCCATCTTCTCGTTCTCCTGGAAAACAAAATCCTGCCAGAATGCCCCATCACGACATCTTTATCACCTGGGAGGGCCTCTGCAGCCCCCTGAAGCCACCCAAACCTCTCATTTATTTTTATTGATTTCGTTCCATTTGTAAGATTTTGTTAGATTCATAAAGAACTTATGTTATTAAGGCATTTATGAAACGTACAAGACAGGTCTGTAAGCCAGGCCTTCCTTGCAAAACTGGACAGTGACTTCCTTGAGCCTCGTTGGCTCCACTGAAGAGAAATATTGCTAGCCACATGAACACACACAAACCTGTCTTCTATAAAGTCAGCCCATCAGAGGCTATTCAGATGGGCAGCAGCTCTCCAGGGTCTCAGCTGGATGTCTTTCACGTCCCCCTTCCCTTCCCAATCATCCAACTTCAGCTGGGAAGGTTGAAGCCCAGTGTGAGCAAAGTTCAGAGAGAGGACTTTGTGCTTTCACTTACTCGAAGAGGCATTAATGAGTCCTACATGATGCCTGGAGGCCGTGGGTCACGCTGTGGGTCAGAGCCAGACTTGCTATGGGGGAGTTTTCCTCCAGGTTCTTGTTAGGACAGATGTGGGGAAATGTGGGGAAGTCAGCAATTGAACCCCGAAGTGGTGTCATACAATCCTGCAATCCCAAAGTATTGATTTGCACAATGACGTCACTCCCAGTTTTACGCCGGAATTGACGTAAACTGTGCCAGAGGGCCAAACTACATGTGACAGTTTGTAAGGAGTTGGGTCTGGAGAATCGAACTCGAGCTTCATGTAATTGCAAAGCAACAACAGGGAGCGACTTCTTTAAAAAAACAGAAGAACAAGGAGAGGCCAAATGTGCTCAGGACTCCTACATGGGGGAAGGAAAGGCTCTTGCCTCCCCACAAAACCATTTCCTGCCCCCAAAACCACTGGGGGACAAATATTTACCTTATTGTGCTGTTCCACCTGCAGAAACACTCCACACGGAACAGCAAAGCTATGCAAATAGAAAAAGGACCCTGGCCACATGAAGTTTATTTGAAAACATGTTGGCCTTACCTGCTCCCAAAGGATATTCTTCCATTGTCTTGGTTACCTGACAGTGCCCAGGAAGAGACTCAGACCCAAAGGAGGGAGGGTATGGAGACAGAAAAACTCACCTTCTTGCTGATCCTTTCCTGGGTAGTCTGGAATTGATGGAGGGCAGTCCCAACAGTAACTTGTGTAGGGCAGTCGTGCTTCCTTGGAATATGTATAGGGAGGGAGAGGGTGGTGGTGGTACCTGGACAAACAAATCCATGTGCCCAGCCAGCCCCAAAGCAAATAGTAATTCATCAGTTTGGCAGAGGTTCCAGGAAATATGGCACAGAAAAAGCCTGTCCTTATTGGACTTCCCACCAGTGGTGGGATCTAAAAATTTTAGTAACAGGTTCCCATGGTGGTGGGATTCAAACAGTGGCATAGCACCAATGGGGCTGGGCGGGGCACAACGGGGGCGTGGCCGGCCATTCCAGGGGCGGGGAGAATTATCCCATTTTCTACCTTCACTAACCAGCCACATAGGAAACAACAGGACTTGATGATTTTTGGACCTAATGGAATTTCTAACGGAAAAGCAGAGCCAATTAGTAACCCCCTCTCGGCACACACAAATGCCGTATATACCGGCGTATAAGACGACTGGGGGTATAAGACGACCCCCCCACTTTTCCAGTTAAACCAGTACCACCAGTACAACCCACTCAGTACCTGGCGTATAAGACGACCCCAGACTTTACAGATGATTTCCCAGGGTTCAAAAGTAGTCTTATACGCCAGTATATACAGTAATTAGTAACCCCCTCTCAGGAACTGGTGAGAACCTGCTGGATCCCACCTCTGCTTCCCACCCTACATCAGAAAGTGGTCCCATCTCTGGACCCGTGGGGTGGGGTGGGGAGTGCAACTGGCATCATGCTAATGCCAAGAGGTCATTTGCAGAGCAACCAGAAGTCATAGAGCTGGAAGGGGCCCTAGAGCCCAACTAGTCTGACCTCCTGCTCAATGCAGGATCAGCTCAGACCAGTGGTGGCGAACCTATGGCATGGGTGCCAGAGGTGGCACTCACAGCACTTCCTGTGGTCACACGTGCACAGAGTTCATCGTGGGTGTGTGTGTGGAAAATCACCCCCCCCACACACACATACACACACACACACTCACACAGCCTGGGCATGATCCTATACCTGGGAGTAAGCTTGGTTGCTGGCAATGGGGCTTGCTTCTGAGTAAACCCTCCTAGGGTCGTGATTCACCCATTCGAAGCGTTGCGCGGTTGCTTCACCAAGCTTACTCCCGAGTAACGTGCGCCTTGGAGCCAACCGTTTTTTCTAAACTAAAACCTCAGCATTCAGGTTAAATTGCCGGGTTGCAATTTGGGCACTCGGTCTCGAAAAGGTTCGCCATCATTGGCCTAGATGAGCGTGAAGACTGCCAGAGGGAGGGAGCTCCACACCTCCCATTTTCCCCCTAATCAGGGACGTAGGTATAGATTTTTAGGGGGGGTTGGGGGTGGGGCCACACCCCCACCCGCCCCTAGGAAATGGCCACGCCTCCCCAAGTCCTGCCCCTGGCCTAGCACTTATAAAAGCTGGAGGAACCGGGTTTGATTCCCTGCTCTGCCACTTGAGCTCTGGAGGCTTATCTGGGGATGGCAGACTAGCCTGCGCACGCCAACACACGCCAGCTGCCTGCCCTTGGCCTAGTCACTGCCCTCGGAGCCCTCTCAGCCCTGCCCTCCTCTCTGGGCAGAGGCATAGAGAAAAATGGAGCCTGGTGCAAAATCCTTGAGTTTTCTTGGAGAGAAAGGGGGGATATAAATCCAAACTCCCTCCCTCCCTCCTCCTCCTCCTCCTCCTCCTCCTTCTTCTTCTTAATCCATCGAAGATGGAGATCCTCTGGTTGATGGGGGGGATTGGGGATTTCCAGCTGCTGCCCCCCCCCCCCCCCCGGGCAGCCGCTGTGATGCTGGAATCCACCCCCAAACAGCATCACTTTCAATGGTGTTTTAAACTAGAGAGCCCAAATTCATGAAATCCACCCAAGGGAGAATCTGGGGTCCCCAGTTAAGCTGTGTAGAATGTGATACTTTCTTTGGGGTGGACTATCCCCCACCCTGAAACAGCATCACTTTCAATGTGGCGTAGTGGTTAAGAGCAGGTGCATTCTAATCTGGAGGAACCAGGTTTGATTCCCCGCTCTGCCACCTGAGCTGTGGAGGCTTATCTGGGGAATTCAGATTAGCCTGTGCACTCCCACACACGCCAGCTGGGTGACATTGGGCTAGTCACAGCTTTTCGGAGCTCTCTCAGCCCCACCCACCTCACAGGGTGTTTGTTGTGAGGGAGCAAGGGCAAGGAGACTGTAAGCCCCTTTGAGTCTCCTACAGGAGAGAAAGGGGGGATATAAATCCAAACTCCATGCCGAAGGTGGATTTAAAAGGAGAATCTGGGGAAATTTGGGGGTGCCTGCTGTCAGGGGTGCAATTGTTAAGCTAGAAGCACCAAACTTTCAGGGTAGCTTTAGGAGACTCTCCTAATGATACCACCCAGGTTTGGTGAAGTTTGGTTCAGGGGGTCTAATGTTATGGACCCTCAAAGGTGTAGCCCCCATCTCCTATTAGCTCCCATTGGAAACAATTGGGGCTGGGGGCACCTCCTTTGGGAGTCCATAGCTTTGGACTCCCTGGACCAAACTTCACAAAGCCTGGGTGGTATCAATAAGAGACACTCCTGATAGTACATCCCAGGTTTGGCGAAGTTTGGTTCAGGATCTCCAAAGTTATGGACCCTCAAAGATGTAGCCTTCATCTTCTATTACCTCCCATTGAAAACAATGGAGGATGGGGCACTCCCTTTGGGATTCCATAGCTTTGGACCCCCTGGACCAAACTTTACAAAACCTGGGTGGTATCAATAAGAGCCTCTCCTGATAATACGTCCCAGGTTTGGTGAAGTTTGGTTCAGGGGGTCCAAAGGTATGGACCCTCAAATGTATAGCCCCCATCTTCTATTAGCTCCCATTGGAAACAATGGAGGATGGGGGCACCCCCTTTGGGAGTCCATAACTCTGGACCCCCTGTACCAAACCTCACCAAACCCGGGTACTATCATCAGGAGAGTCCCCCAAACAATCCTTGAAAGTTTGGTGCTGCTAGCCCAAACAATGCGCCCCCTGCAGGCCAAAAACCGAAAAATCACAAAAATGTTTTAAAAACCCACAAACGGAGGGGCGGAGCTTCGGACATGAATGGGGGGGTTCAAACCCGAGAACCCCCCCTTACCTACGTCCATGCCCCTAATATCCAGATGGTACCTTTTTGCCTGTAATTGAAACCTATTATTGCGAGTCCACTCCTCTGCTGCTAACAGAAACAACTCAATGCCCTCCTCTACTAAGAGAGAGCCCTTCAAAGACCTCAAGAGAGCCATCACGTCTCCCCCTCCCCAGTCTCCTCTTCTCCAGACCAAACATTCCCACCTCCCTCAGCCTTTCCTCCCAGGGCTCGGTCTCCAGACCCCCCCGATCATCCTCTTTGCTCTCCTCTGCAACTGCTCCATTCTGCCTGCACCCTTTTTGGAGGGAGGCCTCCAGAACTGCACCCAGTACTCCAAGTGAGGCCTGACCAAGGCAGCGTACAGTGGAACTGGGACACCTTGCATTTGAGATGTTATGCCTCTGTGGATACACCCCCAAATCTCATTGGCCTGCATCACACTGGTTGCTCATAGTTAACTTACTGTCCACCTATACCCCAAGATCTTTTTCACACCCACTCAGAGGTGGGATCCAGCAGGTTCTCAAAGGTTCCCGAGAGTAGGCTACTAATTGTTTGTGTGTGCCAAGAGGGGGTTACTAATTGGTGATTTTGCCACGTGATTTTTGCCTTGGTTACGCCCCTCCTCTCAGCAGTAGCACGCAGAACTTGAAGCAGTCTAGCAGGAGGTGCACCGGTGTGCGTGGCAGCCTGCGCCTGCATGCACTCGTTTCCCGCCCAAGGACCGGCGCAGCAGCTGCGTCCTTGCCACAGCCCCACCCAGGAATGCCCCGCCCCGGAATGCCCGGCCACACCCCCATCGTGCCCCGCCCAGCCCCATTGGCGCTACGCCACAGTTTGAATCCCACCACCATGGGAACCAGTTACTAAAATTTTGGGATCCTACCACTGCACCCGCTGCTCCCCAGAAGTGTATCCCCCATCCAATATGTGTGCTTCTCATTTTTATTAACCAGGGTACCACTCAAGCATTTATCTCAGCATTGTATGAATGCTCAACCATCAGTCCAATGCTATGATGTCACTTTTGGGTCATGCCAACAGTGACTTCATGATGATGTTGGTGTGATGCCAGAAGCTACGTTCTCCAACCCCCGCCAGTATCCTGCTCGTTGCCAAATACATAGAATGACAGAATCACAGACTTAGAGTTTCCAGCTTTGGCTGGCATTGTGCCAGTAGGATTTGGGAGGCAAGGAGTAGGATGTAGATGCTACATTATGTCACTTCCAGCATCAATTGGAAGTGATGTCATGACATTGTAAAGGATGTTCTGGGCACTTTGGGTGCTATGTCGAACATCTCCATCAATGTCATGAATACTGGAAATGACATCACACAGTACAGCATTTCCAGTGCTCACTTCCCATTTCCTCCATTTTTCTCCCACTGACCTTCAAGGCAAAGTGTTGGCAGGCAAGCCCATGTTTCTGGAACAGTGCCCTACCATTCGCCTTTATTGGTGTCGTAGACTGTACAGACTAGGTGGATGCCAAATCTTAATGGTTGACTTTGATATCAAGAGAGGGACTTCAATTGAACACTCCCAATTAATATGCATAGCAGCTAAGTATGCCTTTCCTGCAGCTTTGACCATTGCCATCTGAGTAACAAAAGCCCAGCCCTGGCAAAGAAACATCTGTTTTCTAGCCACAAAAGATATGCAAATACCACCCAGGCCTATCTGCTCTTCTGAGTCCTTTCTTCCCTAGCTGATCCTATCGTGCCCTTCCTGTCCAACTACCAGAGATCCATCAAATCTTTCTCCATATTGGAATACCCTGAGTTGTAAATTCACGAACTCTGCCTAAATTCAAATCAAAAACTGGCCTCTCCCTGGCTCTGACTCATCTGAGCCAATGTCCGCTGTATTGTTCTCCCCTGAGAACAGGAATTCCACTTTGTCCAGGAAGATTTCCTCTTATAGCATTGCCAAAAGCAGGGACATAGGTATAGATTTTTTATGGGGGTCCAGTTAGTCTCTGGAACCAATTAGTCTCTGGAACCAGCAGAGAAGAGTAGCAGTGGAGAAGAGGAGTGGGCCAGAAAGGGCTGAGTGAGCTCTGGTTTTCTTTTTAGAGGGCTTTTCTCAAAGCCACATCTTTTAAACAGTGTATTTTTAACAGGGGTTTTCTCTTTTTTCTCCTTGTCCTGGGGCTGCTGATTGGTGGGTGCTGCTGAGGCTGCTGATTGGTGGGGCTGCTGAGAGTGGGAATCTTTTTAAATCTTTTCAGTTAGTCTCCTTGTCCTGGGGCTGCTGATTGGTGGGGGCTGCTGAGGCTGCTGATTGGTGGGGCTGCTGAGAGGTGGGACCTTTAAAATATTTTAAAATCTTTTCAGTTAGTCTCTGGAACCACAGAGAAGAGTAGCAGTAGCAGGCCAAAAACAAAAAAAAACTAAAAAATGCCCCCAAAAACCACAAATGGGGGGCAGAGCTTCGGACATGTAATAGAGGGTTTGAACCCGAGAACCCCCCCTTACCTACGTTCTTGCCCAAAAGTTCAAATTTTCCTATATCTAGCCTGCCCAACCAAAGCCCTCTTGCCCTGTGTTCTCTCAACCACCTTTGGTTCAGTTATATTGTGCCCGACATCACCCCTCCTCTTCTAGGTTCTGTAAATATCACCCTTCCCGCAATGGCCTCTGCTATTCCAAACCTATCTCTAACCTCTATCTAAATCTCAGGTTTCCGGAATTTCTCCCTGTACATATTTTTGCCAGACTGCATGTGTAACGTTTATTATTTCCTTCTGTAATAAAATGGGTAAAATGTTCAAATTCTGGTTTTCCATGGATTTCTAAAGGAGAAAACCCTGGTATAAATCAGTAGAGCTTCCATAGCCCATCCTCTAGCAGTTATAGCCCATCCTCTCATAGCCCATCCTCTAGAGCCCTTCGGGGATGGGGCGGTATAAAAGCCTAATAAAATAAATAAAATAAAATAAATTATCTGTCCCTGCTAATTCCCCAGCCTAAAACAGAACAAGCCCCTCTAATTTGGGTAACAAGAGGGGAGAATCACCAGGTGTTTCCAGAGCTATACAGCCTATAGGGACAAAGGATTAACCATGTCCCTAGATGCATGCCTTTTGGTCACATGGGGGGGTCACCAGGCACCCCTCCATGTGACCAAACAGCATGCGCCCCAGCCACCGATGTGTGCCCCCCGGCCTCAGTGCAGGACGTCGTTGAAAGCCGGCTTTTGAAAGCACAGAGGCCAGGGGCAGAGCTCAAGGCATGTACCCACCCCCAAACCCACCCCATCCCCTGCCTCCATGCTTTCAAAAGCTGGCTTTCAAAAACTCTGCCTTTCAAAAGCTGGCCTGCACAGAGGCGGGGGGGGTCCAGGGGGAGAGGCACGGGGGTGGGGGTGCCAAGAGAAGGATTTGTCTCCAGGCGCCATTTCCCCTGATATGCTTCTGGTTGTCCCTCCTTAGCAGGAGATCTGCCCCCCCCGCACATTCTGATGATGCCAAACGAGAACCACCCCCATCTTGGCATGAGGCATCTATACCTTCCAAATGTGCTCGCGGGGCTTCCCAGCTTCTAGATCAGACTTCTAAATAAGTTGATCTCCAGTGTTTTCTCCACCAGCTCTTCAGAAAGAAAGCGACAGCTCTCTTCTGTATCCTAACTGCAGAGGATCCACATTTGACTCGTGAGGAATCTCAGTCTGTGGATCCATTCAGCTGCTTCTCTGAGTAACAACTGACCATCGTGACTAGCGAGTCTCTGATCAGCCCAAAACGTCAGGTCGGTGGGAAGAAGATTATGTTCTATCAAGACTGAGTATCTAAGGGAGTGGCTGGTTTAAAAAGGTGGATGTTAGTTTCATGTTCTGAAATCCGTGTTTTTAGATTCCTCAGTGTTTCACCAACATAGAATTTATGGCAAGGAAACTTGACAACATAAATTAACCGATTGGACCTGCTTGTTGTGACGCTCTTGCATATGTATTTTGTGTTATAGGATTTATAATTTTTTTTCACATTGAACATGTATTTACAATACCACCTGCAGGAAAAGTCCCCTTGACGGAAGATTATTTCCTGATAAAGTTTGTTTTGTGCTGACAGAAAGAGAGGTGCTAGTGTCTATCAGTTGATCTCCCAGATTAAATATTCTCTTGAAAGAGAGAATTGGTCCTTTGTCACACATTGGAACACCTTCCAGGATGTTTCGGTTCATATGGTAAGACTGACACTGACGTGGCTAAAAGTCCTGTGGCAATTCAGCTTCCCAAGTAGGGTTGCAAACCTACTCTTAGAGATACAACTGATCTCCAGATCTCACTTCCTTCTTGAATTGTGTGTTGAGGTGTGTGGTACTGAAGTGGGGTTCAATCCCTGGATAGCAGAGCTGCGCAACACACACACTGGAACGCAGCAGGAACTGAGACGCACACAGCAATGTCAACTTCACAGAAGCGGTTCCTACTTTATTCAGTTCACAGAATTGTTGCTCTCTCAGACAAAGTGCTTCGCCAGTCACTGCGAAGACAAGTGTCTCACAATGCAAACCACAGTGCTGCCTTATATATAGTTCACTAACCAATCAGAGTTCCTTTCCAATTAGTCCCAGAAAGAGGCTCTGTCATGTGGCAACTGTCAGTTAGATTTTGCTGATCAGACAGTGCTCTGACATTGCGGTGCCCAGAACTGTACACAATATTCCAGGTGAGGTCCAACCAATTTTATGTATGTATGTATGTATGTATGTATGTATGTATGTATGTATGTATGTATGTATGTATGTATGTATGTATGTATGTATGTATGTATGTATGTATGTATGTATGTATGTATTTATTTATTTATTTATTTATTTATTTATTTATTTATTTATTTTTATGCCGCCCTCCCTTGGAATAGAGAGGTACAATTACATCCCAATTACATATATTGGTTTTTTTTAAAAAAAAATATTGTATAGTTTGGAATAACCTTCCTGTTTACATTCTTCCAATATGCTTACCAAACAAATACATTTCCCCCTTTTTTCCCTCCCTCCCCCTGTGGTATCATTACATTTATTTAACCAAACAGCAGTAAGTTCATTCGTTGTTGTCTCCTCATCCATATATCTTCTGTGACTCCCAACTCTTTCATCCAGTCCTCATAAGTTGACCATATCTTCAATATTTCATTCTGTTTTTCTTGCCGTGGTTCATTCTTTCATGCTAAGCAAGAGGGGAAGGTACACACCAAAGTGAAAATGAAGAAAACTTGTACCCACAGGCTACAATGAAGACTTCAAAAAATTAGTTCTCCCACTGGAGTAGCAGTTTACTTTTAAGTCACCAAAATAAATTTATAATTTTACAAACAGTAACCCAATGTTTTGGAAAATTGTTTTCATTCTCCCATTGGAGTAATATATATAAACATAAACTAGAACGGCACGGCAAAGTAATCTCAATGTAAATATAACAGCTAGCCAGATTCTAGATAATTAACCAACTGGCCTCGTTAAACTTCACGGCTGTTAAAGGCAGGTCAGGGTTTTTCAAAATACAATAATGGTTACAATCAGTGAGGACAGCGTTCTGCAATTGGTTTGTTCATGTTTCGAGAGACAATAGAGGCCATTTTTTCTTCAATTATGGAAAACCAGGGGTTGGAATGGGTGTCAGAGAGCAGACGGTGGACCAGGGAATTACAGTCCGAGAGAAAATGAATTCGCAGCCAGAATCTAAAAGTCCTCAGCCAAGCGGCTGATTCCAAGGAGTTTTGACCTAACTCCAGACAAAGGGCTGCATAGGGCACGCAATTTGGGGATTAGCTCCCATTGGAAAAGATGGGGGATGGGGCACCCCCTTTGGGAGTCCATAACTTTGAACTCCTTGAACCAAACCTCACCAAACTTGGGGGGTAGCATAAGGACAGTCTCCTCATGATACGCTGAAATTTTGGTGCTGATATGTCTAAAAATGCACCCCCTGCACGCACCAATGTCCTGGTGCAAAAAATTTTTGGTTGTGGTGGAGTGGCCGCCCATGGAGGAGGGGGGGCATCCAGCTCAGGTTTTGCCCAGGGCTACAGTTTGCCTTGTTACGTCCCTGCCACAAACCTGTTCCCCTCCTCTAGGCCATCCCCAGATAACAAACCAGGTGCCGGGCCCGTGGTCTGGTAGATCTTGTTCCTAATCTTTCCTACATAGCAAAGCTCCAACCTAAGCAGTATAACTCAATACAAGTAGAAACTGTTCCGATGCCATAACCCACAGCCCTCCCCTGGAGACTTGGCAAGGCCACGCAGCACAACAACAGCCCTCGACATGAGGTGCAGTTGTGCGCTTTGTGGATTTGCCAAACCCATGACTGTTCCTTGTACCTAGTCAGAGTTACGGCTGTAAACATTTCCATTACCACGAAAGCACAATTATGACATCGCAAGGCCCCCCATGTTCTCAAGGGGACTCACACCTCCTCTCAAGGTTTTGGAGGATCCGGCTGTTGTGAGGATAAGAACATAAGAACATAAGAACAAGCCAGCTGGATCAGACCAGAGTCCATCTAGTCCAGCACTCTGCTACTCGCAGTGGCCCACCAGGTGCCTTTGGGAGCTCACAGGCAGGAGGTGAAAGCAGGGGCCGTCTGCTGCTGCTGCTCCTGAGCGCCTGGTCTGCCTAAGGCATTTGAGAACATAAGAACTAGCCTGCTGGATCAGACCAGAGTCCATCTAGTCCAGCACTCTGCTACTCGCAGTGGCCCACCAGGTGCCTTTGGGAGCTCACAGGCAGGAGGTGAAAGCAGTGGCCTTCTGCTGCTGCTGCTGCTCCTGAGCACCTGGTCTGCTAAGGCATTTAAGAACATAAAAACTAGCCTGCTGGATCAGACCAGAGTCCATCTAGTCCAGCACTCTGCTACTCGCAGTGGCCCACCAGGTGCCTTTGGGAGCTCACAGGCAGGAGGTGAAAGCAGTGGCCTTCTGCTGCTGCTGCTGCTCCTGAGCACCTGGTCTGCTAAGGCATTTAAGAACATAAGAACTAGCCTGCTGGATCAGACCAGAGTGTAGTCGACCCACGCGGTCAGCGTAAGAACGAGACGAGACGCGGAGATAACATCTGGTGGAGATCGCCAGCAGCGGGAGACCGGAGGTCCGTGTTCCTAGCGAGTCTCTCGCCTGCCGGTTCCTGGCACCTTTTATTGTTACTTTCTCGGGGGCGGCGTGTAGGAGGGAGGACTGGGGGGAGTTCGGGGAGAGCGGGAGGTGGAGGAGATCATCAGGTGATGCATGATCTCATCTGGCTACGTCTTGCCGGAGAGGAAGCGTGCAGCGTCTGAGCCTAATCCTCACCTGGGGGCAAGACCATTGTCCCTGCGCCCGATGATTGAGCCAGACAGTTCCACGACCCGTGATGACTCATGGGGGGGGGGATGAGGAGTGGGGGAGTGCGATGCGACAGGCAAGGCCGCGGAATCGTTGGCGTCTAGCGTTCTACCTCACGGCACTGCTGGAGTGCGGCGGTGCACTACTACATCTCCTCCTTTTTCACATCTTAGAAATCGGGGGGCCGAAGCGCTACGGGGCGATTTAAAGGGGCGGCTTGTCTCCTCCGCCCGTTTGAGTCAAGTTATTAAAGCTGCTTGTGCAACATTAGAACTTGGTTGCGGGGTAAAGGAAATGCGAGGGGTTTCTTACACACGTTACAGGCAATATTAGACGCGCGTTGAGCGAAACAAGATCCGATAACAAGGCACTGAATTAAACCAATGCAGAGCTGTATAATGGCGGCTCAACCGTATCCCGGCAGCCAGCTCCAAAGGGCTGACCACCAATGGGGCAAAACATCGCTACTTCAGATTAGATACAACTGCTTGCAGCTCCACGCACTTTCATGTGTGGATCAACTGGGAGATTATCAGAAAGATTAAAACAGCACATATTATGTACATTCTCACAACCTTGGTGATGTAACAACAACAAATAATCAATAGCGGCCACGATTGTCTAGGGTAGAAGCAGGCAGAAGTTCCTGCTGCTTTCCGGAGGCCAGGGCATCCAGAAGCCCGGTGGAGATAGAGTTGATGGACTTCGCATGGGGGGCACAGGCCAGCCGGCCAATAGTCTGGCCCAGGAGGCGAGTCCGGGGACTCCCACTGAGAGGAGGATGCGAGGGAGGCGAACTCGGCTGCCGAGAGGCTGACAGCGTCGCTCCGACAGGAGGGGTCGAAGAGCAGGGGCGGAGCTTGGCCCGGCGGCGTCCGGGCTCCCGAGGTGGAGCCTGGGGAGTAGGACAATGGTGAGGCGACTGGGAGCAGCAAGAAGTTCCGGCAGGGGAGTCAGGCGGGGATATGGTCGCGTCCTCTCCCCGCAGGTCCAGAACCAGCCCCTGGGGAGCAGGATGTTTCCGAACACGCGGGGAATGTCCTCCATGTGTGTGTGCAGTTCCAACTGGCCCGAGCAACCCGAATGGGCCCGAGGTCGGTTCCCCGTTCGGCTGCGCCCGGTGATGCGGGCGGAGGTGTTGGACTTCGTGGTTAGCGACCGTCTTGGTGACAAGGGAAAGAGCGCCAGCCGGGAGGGTTTGGGCGGCGGGTCCCCAGTCGGCGCTCATAAGATATCTGATGATGGATGAGGCATTCATGAAGGGGCTCAGCCCAGACTCCGCTAGGAAGTCTCGGAGTGCTTTGCAGGCGGGGAGCGAACCAGGAACTCAGCAGGCTCCCGACTCCTAGGTACTGGCCCAGGCAGAAAGATGGGAGGCGTTGGCAGCGGCAGCAAACTGCTCCCAGATGTTGGTCTGGTGAAAGCTTTCAGGGGGGTGGCCGATGCGCCATCGGCAGGAAGCAGCAAACGAGGCAAAGGATGGTGGTAAGCTGAGTTGGTGGTGATGATCGCCAAAGAGAGGCGGCACTGGGGTTCTCGGGTGTCTCGGGGTGGTCTTGCTGCGGCCCAGCATTTAGGAGGCCTAGCTGGTGCTTAATTGTGGCGTCTCCCCAGGTCATTAGGGTCTTTGAAGTTGGCGTGGCGTTCCTGCTGGGATGGCTGGGCGGGATCCTCTAGAGAGATGCGTTCCATCTCCGGGATGGGGTTGGTTTCCGCCTGGCGCCATTCCATGGGCTGGCCTGTCATGGCGAATGTCCAGTCCACGGGAACCTGTAGGAAGAGGAACTGAAACACACACCCCTTTCCCAGGTTACGGGGGGGCCGGGTCCCGCCAAGCTCAATTCCTAGAGCCGGATGTGAGGGTGGGGGGGATCGAGTTAGTGTTTAGATTTAATATGGGAAGGAAGAAGGCTTGTTTTGCAGCCTGTGAAGGTTGCTGCAATACAACCCTCCTGGGGGCCGCCTACCCTCCTCTTTCTTTAGTTGTTTGACAGGGGAGGGGCAGGAGGTAGGGCGACCCTGGTGGGGAGTGGCTTCAAATAAGTCACATCAGAAGTGCGTCAAGGCGAGGGTCCGAGCCTCGAGAGAGAGGAGGGAACAGGCGAGGAGTCCTGGGGGGATTGTGGGTATGCATGCTTAATCAGCAACACAAAGGGGGGCTTTGGAAGGCTTGCTTTTGGGGGGATGGAGTGCATCGAGGGAATGAAGCAATCAGGCAATAGAGGCAAATTTCTTGCACACACAAAGGAGAAAGGAAGGGGGGGTTTCTTTGCAAGGGAGTTGTACTTACCGTGACCTTGGTGGCTGATGCAGGAAGCTGGATGGTGCTAAATTTTGTGATCGAATTATCTGGGGGAATTGCCGCCCGCCGGGGAACCGCTCAGCAAAGGGCGGCCTCGACCAAAGAACCCGGGAAGCAAGTCAGAAAACCGGAGAGCTGCCTTGTTGGGGTGCCCAAAGCGGTTTATGGGTGAACCCAGTGTGGCAGCACCCCCCTAACCAGGGCCTGTCCTGACAGTGCTGCGGTATCAGGGCGGGCCCAGATTTTAATCCAGGGAGGGCCAGTCAGCCAATTGGCCCTCCCGCCTCTACTGGGCGAAAGCAAGAAGGTGAAGTGGAGGGGCGACGGAAAAAGTTTTCCTGCGGGAGCTAGAAAATAATTTTAGGAGGGCAAGATTGGGATCAATGACCTGTAAGCTCCTACCCGTCCCCGGCCAGAGTCGTTTTAACTTGACTCATGAGGTCTCTTCCCCAGAGATTGGCTTATGGATATCTGAGAGGCGATAGAGTGGACTGTGAGCTGCCGCTCAAGTCCTGGGCTGTCCGAAGCCGTGAGCGGGCGGATCCTCCGCTCTCGCCGGTTTGTCTCCCACCCACCCCCCAGATGTCGCGGGCAAGCCACCGATCGGCCACTGGTGGGGCCACTTTCGGCTGCTCTGATAGCCAGTAACATCAGCGCCGGTGTCCACCAGGCCCCTTGAACTTACATCCTTCTATAAAGCGAGCTCCAGATATGGGCCAGAGCTCACCGATAGAAGCGTCTCCACCTTCTGGCGGCGGTGGTGTAGAGCTGCGCATATGTTAGCTGCTGGGAGCTCGTAGCCTTTATTGGAGTCGGCAGCGGGCAGCGCATGGGGCAGAAGAATCAGCTGAGCCCAGCTGGCTCAGGCGGGCAGCTCCTGTGAGATGTTTGTCCAGACCTGGAGGTGGATGGGTCCTTGAGTGCGTGGAAGTCGATCACTCCGGGGACGATGAACAGTCCCTGTTCAGCGGCAGAGGAGCTTTGGCAACACTAGCCCAATTGTCCCGGTAGGGATGGGCAAATCATACTGAGTTGGAAGTGACAAGAACCTCGTGGGGGAACTTAAAGGAGATGGGCTACAGGTGCATCTTGGCGAGATACCACGAGAGAGGGAGTGGTTTTGGCAGGGGCCTTGGCGTTTGAGTCTGCTCTAGTACTCTCCTCTCCTTGGTCCTGGGCTGGGGAGACGCGCCGGGCGGGGAGTTTCCCGGCGGGCAGTCGTTTCTCCAGTGGAAGCCCTTCACAGCAGCGTGGGCGCCGGGTTTTTGGTGGCCTTCTCCTCCTGGGGGAGGACCCTCCTCCGCTCGGGGTTGTAGGCCCCCCCCAGCCGGGCTGCCTGCACTCCCGTCGGAAGTGTCCGGGTCTACCGCAGTTAAAGCAGTCATCCTGGGGCTGTCTCCGCCCGGTGGAGAGTGCTGCGGCCGAGGAGGCTAGCAGTGGGCGGAGGATCCAATGTCCTGGCAAGCCTTAAGCATGTGAAGCCCAGTTCAAGATTTTTGCCCTAGGCCCGTGATTGCCCTCTTTTGGCACTCCATGGAAGCGTTCTCCTTTGCGAGAAGCATGAGGAACTCGTTTAAGGCCTCCTAGCTATCCTACCTGCCTCTTGAGCGCTTCCTGGAGCCTGTTCACAAATTCAGCATAGGGCTCTTGGGGTTTCCTGCCGGATGGAGGAGAAACTCTGGGTTGGCTGGCCCGGCATTGGGGACTTTGACAAATGCCTTATAGAGGCGCACTCCAGAAGGCGACCGTAGGAGTGGCCTCAGAGCGAGTACAATCTGATCATTGGGATTGGCAAAAGCGTCCGAAGCAGTAAAGCTGAAGCGGCGGTGTAGAAGCCGCCAGAGGTGGCTGCTCTGTTGAAGCTTGTGCTGTGAGAACTCACTTTCCCAGACCACAAATTGTACAGGACTCAGGAGCATCACGAAAGGTGGTTTTCCAGTCATCTGGAACCATTAGGTAGTTCCCTTAGGTAACTTCCAGCATGCCTCTCACGTAGGGGCTAGTGACTCCCTGTCCCGCATTGCTAACTGCGGAGCTCAGTGCAGATATTATAGCTCAGAGGGCGATTTTCGACAACCCGCCCGAACTATGCCATCCTCCCTCGGTATCTGTGAAGTGGATGGGGCACAATCACGAGAATCTCGGCATCGTCTTCCGTCAGGGTTTCTTTCTTCTGCAGATCGTGGCTAATACGTTCTGCGAGAGTTCGAAACCAGCATGCCATTACGATGGCGCTGACGGAGGTGCAGTGGCTTCAGAGAAATGAAGAAGCGAGGAGCAAAGGGGAGGGGGCGGCTGAGCGGCGGGGAGAAGTTTGAAATGGGTGAAGGAAGCGAGGGGGGCAGAAGGAGGACGAAGGCGTCCAATTTAGTGGATAGAGAAAATTCCGGAGTCGAAATTGGAAGGTGAAAGATCGAGAAAGGAGGCTGACCTACAGCAAAGGGAGCCGTGGGTCTGCAGGCCTGATGGCGACAAAACATTGTCTCCACGTCAGTAGCTTGGCGACATCGGTAGCGAGAATCTGTCGCGAAAAGTGCGCCCGCTGTTTTCCCAGCCGCTAAGAGTCAATGTCCCCCCCTCTGGGTACCATGGACACTGAGCTTCAATCTCCTCAACCAACTTGCGCAGCTCCCTTCTCTTCACGGGGACCCTGCCGCATTTATTGCGCTAACGCTTTCGGATTGCGTCAAGCGTGCTTGTCACATAAGCCCTGCTTTTGCAAGCTCCCGCCTCACTCACCGGTGTTCCGTCGGACGAGAGAGTGTCCTAGGACACGTGTCTCTGGATGCGCCGATCCAGAGGACAGGCGATACCGACACGGTGGTCCCTGGATGCGCCGATCCAGCGGACTTCGGTGTCATGACCCTTCCCCAAGCCGGCGGCGGTGAGCAGGGTGGAGGTTCGAGGATTCCCGGGTTTCGGCACCAGCTTGTAGTCGACCCACGCGGTCAGCGTAAGAACGAGACGAGACGCGGAGATAACATCTGGTGGAGATCGCCAGCAGCGGGAGACCGGAGGTCCGTGTTCCTAGCGAGTCTCTCGCCTGCCGGTTCCTGGCACCTTTTATTGTTACTCTATCGGGGGCGTGTAGGAGGGAGGACTGGGGGGAGTTCCGGGAGAGCGGGAGGTCGGGAGATCATCAGGTGATGCATGATCTCATCTGGCTACGTGCGGAGAGGAGCGTACGCGTCTGAGCCTAATCCTCACCTGGGGGCAAGACCATTGTCCCTGCGCCCGGTGATTGAGCCAGACAGTTCACGACCCGTGACTCATGGGGGGATGAGGAGTGGGGGTGCGATGCGACCGGCAAGGCCGCAGGTCCGTTGGCGTCCCAACGTTCTACTACGGCACTGCTGGGTCGGCAGTGCACTACTACACCAGAGTCCATCTAGTCCAGCTCTCTGCTACTCGCAGTGGCCCACCGGGTGCCTTTGGGAGCTCACATGCAGGAGGTGAAAGCAATGGCCTTCTGCTGCTGCTGCTCCTGAGCACCTGGTCTGCTAAGGCATTTGCAATCTGAGATCAAGGAGGATCAAGATTGGTAGCCAGAGATCGACTTCTCCTCCATCAATCTGTCCAAGCCCCTTTGAAAGCTCTCCAGGTTAGTGGCCATCACCACCTCCTGTGGCAGCATATTCCAAACACCAATCATGCATTACGTGAAGAAAATTTTCTTTTTGTTAGTCCTAATTCTTCCCCCCAGAATTTTCAGTGGATGCCCCCTGGTTCTAGTATTGTGAGAAAGAGAGAAAAATTTCATTTTATTTAATAAAATGAAAGGTCTAAGCTGGGTATGGGGAGAGCAGCCTATATTACCCAGAACCCTTGGAGGAGGACAGGTGGGGGAAAGAGTAACCTTTTTAAAGCATAGTTCTGTATCATTTGGTGAAGTTAAAAACAACAATGACCTTTCAAACTGAAAAGAAAACAATCACTAAGTAATCATCAAGTACCAGGCGTCTTGCAAACCAGGAATGCCTGCCAGCTGAGCTACCCGATGAATGGAAGGGCTTTTCTCCCCGCAGCAATAAATCCCACTGTCAAGTGTGTAAAGAAGATAGACGTTACAAAGTGGACAACTTTAATATCAGTTTAAACAAAGCATCCGTCCTTGAATTCACAGAAATGCACACCACCATCAGAGCCAGCGTAACCCACAAGGAATCAGGAACAAGGAAGGGGTTTCCCATCCAGTCTTTTCTTATCATCAGCATCTCTCGGTCTGTCAGAAATCCCTTTCTAATCCCCATGACTGGAAGCCTCGCTTGTCGAAGCAAGTTGGCTGGGATATTGGACAGCACAGAAGATAGGAGATTGCTCTTTATTGTTGGAAGAAAAGGGACTGTACGCTGTTTCCTGCCTCATCCTACAGAGGGGGTTTTTACTAGCAAGCTAGTGGCTAGATAGGGACTTAGGAATTTGTCACCTTTACTCTATTATGCTGAGTCTATCCCTTTGATGTAGACTGATACTCTTAGGGACTTCCTCCCTTGCTTCCGCCTTCTTCTCGAACCTCTCCATTACTCTTACCTTCACCATGCCTAGGGAGAGGATGTGTCTCCTACGCATCCGCCTCCATCCAGCTAGATTAGACTAGATAGTGAACCTATCTCTCCACCTTTCTATCCAGAATGGAGTTCACTAATAAATACTCTTTTTACTAGATTAGAAACTACAAATGGCTCTGACTTTCTTTTGTGTCTGAAGTTCTCTCTAGCAAGCTCAACCACGTGTTCGTGCTCAGGTAAGCTTCCCTGTGTTTAGCCTCTGTGCCACTCTGCTACTTTTCAAGGGATACACACGCACCAGGTGTGGATCTTCCAACATTTATGACATTCTTCCTTCCTTCCACTGTCCGTTCAGGATAGTGGTCACAAACTGCCAGTAAGACATGGTAGATGTGCAATTAATGGAAAGCTACTTTGTTGAAGTTGCCTTTGAGTGCTCCCTATTTTCACCACAGCAGCCAAACCTCTAGCAATGCTGTACGTAGCCCATATATCTTTGTACCTCAGTAGCAGATAGAGAGGTCCAATCATTACTCACTAGGTGTCAGGAGGCCTGTTAGAATTGGAGAATTGCTTATGCTGCTTTCTGTATGATGGGTGGTGGTGGAATGGGTTAATGCACTACTGTCTGCCTCTCGACTGTTTCCTGTGTGTGATTTTACATTCCAGGTGCTGACCAAGGTCAGTGGCTGGGCATCTTCACTGTTATCTTTCTTACAGTTACTTTTAGCCGCACTTTCCCAGGATGGGGGGGGGGGGTGCAAGCCGTTTTAATTCCTGGATTTTGCGTGGCCAAAATCAGTTCTGGCTTTGTCCAGAGAAGATCCACATCACTGAATAAACTGCTGTTTTTACACATGAGTTTGTCTCAGTTTTTGGAATTCTGACACTAGGAGAATTAAAAACACAATTACATATTCTCTCCAAGTATGGAATACCAGCGCATGTACCAAAGAGAACTGCAGACGGCAAAGCGTTAAGGCGTGCCCACATAAAAGGCTGCCTGTATTTAGGATACGTTAAGTCACATGCTCTGGGACACAGACAGGTGGGGGAATACGACCTGTAAAGGCTGAGCAGATTCCTCTTGCCCTGACGGAAGTACTTTTGCTGTTTGGACATTTCAGATGGCTGTCAATCAGACGTGTTGGTTCACCAACATTGGATCTCCCCACCAGGTCTGCTGATATCCCCACCTCAGATATGTTAACTTATGTTTCACCAGTTTGCTCTCACAGTTGTCTAACTTAGTAAGACTGAATCAACTTGATTCTGGATTAGACTGTGACGTCTTTACTTTGAAATTAAATAGCCTTTCCCTGGCTTAATAAGCAATTTTGCCCATTTCAGCTTTTAGAATTACTCGAGTTACACATTTCGGGGCCTCCAATACATTGCAAAGAAGTGTGATTAATGATTGATCAATGTCCTCGATGACAGCTTCTATCCATACACCGGCCGCATTTCACTGACGACCAGCTATCTTGGAGTTAAATACTCTGAATGCTGAGGGTACACACTGTGCCCCTGAAGTGTAGAAAAATCTAGCTATTGCTTTTCCGATGCTGTTTGGAGCTCTTATTACCGAAGCCACCTGCGTTCTCCATGAAAGATCAGCATTACACATTATTCCCACAGTCTTAAACTGAGGAGTCTCACCTAACTTTATCTTGAAACTTCAGAGCCGGTGTGGGGTAGTGTTAAGAGCAATGGATTCTAATCTGAAGAACTGGGTTTGATTCCCCGCTCCTCCACCTGTGCAGTGGACTCTTATCTGGTGAACTGGGTTTGTTTCCCTGGTCCTCCGCATGAAGCCTGCTGGGTGACCCTGGGCGAGTGAGTCACAGTTCTCTCTGGACTTTCTTAGCCCACCAACCTCACGAGGTGTCTGTTGTGGGGAGAGGAAAGGGATGGAGTCTGTAAGCCACTTGGAGATTCCTTACAGGAGAGAAAGGCAAGATATAAATCTTGCCCCCATCTCTTTAGCAAAGAATGGGGGATGGGGCAACCCCTCTGAGGGTCCATAACTTTGGACCCCCTGAACCAAACTGCACCAAACTTGGGGGGTCCTATAAGGACAGTTTCCAGATGATACCCTGAAATTGTGGTGCTGATACATCCAAAAATGCGCCCCCTGCAGGAACATCCCAGAAATTTGCCCAAGAATCTTTGTTCTGCATTGAGTTTTCTGTATTGCTGTCAATGGGGATTGCAGGCTGGGGGGGGCACATTTCTGAAGGCACAGTCTCAAAACTTCCAGGGTCTCATCAGGAGACTTCCCTGATGATACCCCCCAGGTTTGGTGCAGTTTGGTTCAGGGGGGCCAAAGTTATGGACCCTCAAAACTGTAGCCCCCATCTCCTATTAGCTCCCATTGGAAACAATGGGGGATAAGGGCACCCCCTTTGGGAGCCCATAACTTTGGACTCCTTGAACTAAACATCACCAAAGTTGGGAATTAGCATAAGGACGGTCTCCTGATGATACGCTGAAATTTTGGTGCTGATATGTCTAAAATTGCACCCCCTGCAGGCGCCAATGTCCTGGTGCAAAAAAGAATTTTTGGTCGTGGTGGGGTGGCCGCTCATGGGGGGGGGGGGCATCCAACTCAGGTTTTGCCCAGGGCTACTGTTTTACTCGTTATGCCCCTGCTCACATTTACTTTAAAGCAGAGGAATCTATCAAACCTTTTTTGGCAAGAAAAGATACTCTGGCTCCTTCCGCACATGCAGAATAATGCGCTTTCAAACTGCTTTCAGTGCTCTTTGAAGCTGTGCGGAATAGCAAAATCCACTTGCAAACAGTTGTAAAAGTGGTTTGAAAACGCATTATTTTGCGTGTGCGGAAGGGGTCTCTGAGTTAAATGCAAAATCTTAAAAGATGCAAAGGTGAGAGGAGATTTCAAATTATATTTTACCGCATGCTGTGTAGTGTGGATGAAAGAATGGCCCTTTCCGCACGGGCCATTTGCCGTCCCCAGGGAGCCGTTCGCACAGGCGGCGCTGCTGAAACGCAACAGCGCCGACTTGGCTCCCCTCCCCCACCCTCAGGGTGGCGTCAGGCTGCCTCCCAAAACCTCCCTCTTGAAAGGAGGTTTTTGGAAAACAGTGCGTTCCTGTCGGCGCGGTGCGAATGGCACCGGCGGGAACACGCTGTTTTCCCCATCCCTCTCCCACTCACCTCGTCGCCTCGTCGCTCTACTGGACTGCTGAGACCCTCCGTCGCTGTCCTCCGACCCCTGGAGGTCGGAGGGCAGCGTGGGCGGGTCTCAGCAGTCCAGTAGAGCGACGAGGCGACGAGGTGAGTGGGAGAGGGACGGGGAAAACAGCGTGTGGAGCCGCCTCCGTGTGGAGCCACCTCTCTCACGCCAGGCGCACTGGGGGCCGCTCGCACGCTCCTGTGCGAACGGCCCCCACCCCTCCACCGGCAGGGCCAATGGGCAGAAAGGGCCAATGAGTTATGCAAAGAAAGAGAGGGCTGCTGGGGCTGGAGAGACATGATTTGAGATTCGGATGGCATGCCTATTTATGATATGATACAGTCAAGGTAAATAAGCGTTTTAATAATTGGCTGTTGTCGGTTTTCTGTGGTTGTGGTTGCCATTCCCTGGACTGTTTCATAACAAGACTTTGTATTCAATTGGTTTCTTTATTATGAAACAGCATCAGGAATAAGCATTTGCACTTCTCCTGCCAGAACTAAGCATAACCAGCAATGGGGCCACTTATTATACCCCACGTCTTACCACTCCATCCCTACCTACCAGTTCCCAAGGGGGGGAATGTCATCCCTCTAATCCAGGGGTCGGCAACCTTTAACACCCAAAGAGCCCTTTGGACCCGTTTTCCACGGAAAAGAAAACACTTGGAGCCACAAATACTTTTTGAGTTCTAAAATGAAGATAACACTGTACATATTCTCATGCAGGGAGAAGTTCCCTTCTTTGGGGCCCATTTTTACCCATCAAAGCAAAAAAGTGGTGGTGGTAAAAAGTCTGTTGTTTTGTACATGCTTCAAATGACCAGCAATAGAACCCCCGTTCCACACATTTCTCTTGTGTTGAAAGACACTGATTATGCCCCCCCCCAAAAAAACACCCCTCAAATTCCACTTGGATGGTGGATCAAAATTGGTGCCTTTAATGTGGTTGTCAACTTCCAGGGTGGGACTGAACTCCCCCCCCCCCGAGAAAATGCCTGCCATGGAGGGTGGACTCGACAGCCATATTCCTCACTGAGCATGGCCCCCACCCTGGTCCCAAAAGCCACAGCTTCTGAGAATCTACCCCCAAATGTCCTGGGATTTGCCCGCCGGGAGTTGGCAACCCGTGGCAACCATGGCTGAGGATGATCCCGGCCTTCCTCCCTTCCACGATCTACAAGCTTACCCTCCACTGGCTTACTCTGAAGTAAACCTTCCAAGATCCATGTGCAAGGCTTTCCCCATGCGCTCCTGCCCTCCTTGGCAATGCAGAAGCAAACAATTCCCACCCACCCCCGCCTCCCCATCAAACAGCCCCAACGAGTGCAACCTTGCAGGGCTGCAGGTAATAACTCCTTTAAAACCTGACATTGTCTTTCTCACCTGGACTCAGCCAGGCTGCCATCCGCCAGGAAAGCCCCTGGAGCTCAGTGGGGCTGCTGGGGGGGGGGGTCTGCAACCCAAGATGGCACTGCTGGGGTCCCCCATGTGATCCCGCCCCCAAGAAGGACCTGGGAGAGGGGGAAATGAGGCCACCCAAAGCAAATGAGGCCACCCAAAGCAAACCCTGCCCCCCCCATTTGAGGGGGGCGGACTGAGGTTAGGATTGTACTTGCGCTGAAAATCTGCGCTCTTGCAACTCCCTCCCATTTCCCGCCCTTCGCCGTTCACCTGTTCAAGAGGATCCATCAGTTGTGCTCCGCCCCCGCCCTGCACTGTCATCACTGCCATCAGCCAACCAGGCAGCTGGGACAGGGAAGCTGGAAGTGGCTTGGGATAGCCGTCTCGGGCTGTGCCTCTCTAGGAACAGGGGCTCTTTCCCATTAACCCTTAGGGCAACTCTCCGAAGGAGGCTGAGAGGACCCAAGCCATACGGAGCCACAGTGCAAGGACGAAAGAGCCGCATGCGGTTCTGGAGCCTCAGGTTGCAGACCCCTGCTCTCATCCCATGGTCCAGAGATGAAAAAGCCCTCCCCCCCGGGGGTCAAAACACACTACCGACAGAACTACAAGCGCAGGTATCTAATGAGCTGATAAGGCATCGCCTGAGAAGCAGAGTGGAAAAACATAAGCTTAGCAGGGAGCGGGAATGACAAGAGAAGGGTTTCCATATCCAGGCAGGAGACCGGAGACGTGGCAGGATCAAACGAGCTGACCGGGACAGTGGTCTAGTAGTTTTCGCTCCTAACATTTCACCCCTGTCTACCTGCAACACAGGGTCCTTCTACACAGGGGCGGGGGAGGCTGCAAGCAGTTCACCTCAGAAGGACTCCAAATTGGCTATAAACCTAAATGTTAATGTAACCCCCATGCCCAGAATGGGTTGAACCAGTAAGGGGGTGGAGACTCAGAGCAGCAGAAAAGCTGCAGAGCTCTTTGGAGAAGACAAGGCTACCAGACTCAGACCTTGATTTCTATAAGCCCTGAACACCTTGTTAAGGTAATTGCAATATTATTGGGAACTACTGGGAAGGTGGTAGTTTATTTTTGCTGTGTTGTAAATGTTGGAGTTTATTGTTTCAGGGTTTTTGTGTGTTTGTAATGGGTGAGAGTTCTCCTGGAAACCTTCATCATGTTGCATCCTGTTCATCAAGCCCTTGGAGTCTTCAGGAGCCAACCCCCTTGCAAAGAAGAATTGGACTTGGCAGTATCAGTAGACTGTAACTAGAAGGACTTGAAATGCAACCTGAACAGGACCTTGAATTGTAATGTTAAATGTTGATGTTTAATGTTATTTGTAAAGAGAAGTAAACTGTTTTGTTTAAATTTGGTTCTTTGCAACTCCTTCCAAGTACTGCCCCACAGAACCCACAGAAAGAGGTTACATTAACATTCTAGGTATGAGAATTTCTTATACTGATTGCTGGAAGGGAGGGTTGTGTTCATATTAGTTTGGCTATCAGCCTATACTTGGGTTTTTGTTGTTGTTGTTGTTGTGAATGTTTGCAATGGGTGTCGAAGGGCCTGAAGCTGCAAGTCGGTCACCTCAGAAGGTCTTCAACCTTGTTATAAAACTACGTATTGATATTCTAGGGCTACACGGGAACTCCTGAACAGAAAGAACAGACAACTCTCCAAGTCAGAGCAGAGACGCGATCTCATTCATCTTTAACGATTGGCAGGACAGAACTCTGAAAAGTGCGACCCCTGCTGGCCTAAACTATTATATGTGTCAATTATTATTTCAAAATATTTGATTATTGTACAACTGGCCTGAACTGTTACACAGGACAGAATAAGCTAAGTTGCTACTGAACTTCAGGGCAACTCACTGTAAACGCATCTGTCATTGATTGGATGTATGGGTTTATGGGCTGGGTCACGAGGGTGTGACAGTATTTGCATTTGGACCGGATCAGCAGGTGCGCTGACGTCATCTCATGTTTGCTTTCTGTACCTGCCAGGCAGTTTCCAGGAGTTCCTGGATAGGTCGTTTTCCAGGAGTTCCTAGATAGTCTTTCAGCAACCAGCTTGTTCCACTTGGTGCCCTTCCAACCGGCATTTCATTTCATTGCTTTGCTACAAGGGGTGTGAGTTCTTTACGGTGTAAATGGGCCTTAATTAATCTATTGCCTCTTGCAAAAGGGCTCAAATGGGCCTTAATTAATCTATTGCCTCTTGCAAAAGGGCTCAAATGGGCCTTAATTAATCTATTGCCTCTTGCAAAAGGGCGCCCCCCCCTTTACTCATTCACTTTTACCATTCTTTTGTTTACATCTACGCTACCCTCCTAAGGAGGAGTCCCTCCTTTTGGGGAGGCTTTTTAATTAATTGGGTTAGGGGACGCCTGTTATCATTGTATTGACCGCTGTTTAATGGTTTAATGGATTTTAATATATGTAATAATTGTTTATTTTGTTACAAGCTGGATATATGTTGATGTTGCTGTACACCGCCCAGAGCCCCTAGGTGATGGGGCGGTCTACAAATCTAAACAATCAATCAATAAATAAATAAATGGGAGGCAGTGCCCTTTGAACCCCTTTTATCTCCACCCTGTGTGCCCCCTCCCTCATCTGTTAATGTGCAGCTTTGAGAAGAAAGCAGGGAACTTTTCCCTCCCCCCCCCCTCGAACTTGCAGTTTCTCAGGGTCAAAATACATGAGACGTCGTGGCACAGATTGCAAACAGGGGTGCACGTTCAGCAAAGCCAAACTGAATCCCCTGAAAAACCTGTTTGGTCATTTTGGGGAGGGGGGGGTTTCCCCAAAAATAATGTTGGCGATTGTTGTATTTTATATTGTATATATATTATATATATATTTGTATTGTTGTATTTTGGAACATTGAACTGTGTGGTAGACTGTTTAGTACTTTAGTAAGATTTTCCTGTCAGTAAGAATATATTAGAACCCCAGCTTTGGTTTAAAGGCACCCTCTTTGATACGGTGTGGATTTTTAGGTATTACATTGATGGGTTTTCTTTAGATAGAACTAGCGGGCCCGGCCACGCGTTGCTATGGCTCAGTCTGGTGAAGTGGAAAAGAAAGAAAAGGGGAAGCGAATTGTTAGAACATGTGTCATTGCACAATGCTTGCAAGGGAGGGGAGGGGCAAGGGGCCCCCCCACTCCCCTCCCTCTCTCCCGTTCCCTTGCATGGCACCCCGCCTCATCCCTCCCTAACGTTCCCCTTCCTCTGCTAGGGTGGGTGGGCCATTTCGAGGTGGCTGTCCCTGTCCCTTTCACTCCCTTCCCTTGCAGGTGAATTATGTAGCTGAAAACACGTTGGGAGGCATGAGCTACATTATGCTCAACTTTCAGAGCATTTGGTCCAGCAAATCCCCAGACACTCCCTCACCTTCCCCTTCCTCTGCTAGGGTGGGTGGGCCATGTCCAGATGGCGGACCCCATCTTTTACACTCCAGATGGCAGCAGTTTTCAAGGAAGGCATGGTTGTTTCCCTTGTATCAGAGGGGGTTGCTTTGACGGTCAGCAGATGGCGCTGTCAAGAGCCACAGTGGTCTGGAATGCAGATTGTTAAACTATACAGGAGCTGGCAGGTGGGTTATTTGGACAGGCAGCCATCTGGGAGGCTACCTGGTGTTTTCTCTAGGACAGGAGTTCCCAACACCTTTGAGCCTGTGGACACCTTTGAAGTCATCACACAGCATATTTTGGAACATCAAGAGAGTCAAAAATGTCCAAGGTGCTTGGAGGTTATTTAAAAACACAGTCTTAAAAGCTCAGCTGGAATGTGTTCCGGGGGGGGTGGGGGGGGGGGGGGGTGGGGGGGGGGGGGGGTGGGGGGGGGGGGGGGTGGGGGGGGGGGGGGGTGGGGGGGGGGGGGGGTGGGGGGGGGGGGGGGTGGGGGGGGGGGGGGGTGGGGGGGGGGGGGGGTGGGGGGGGGGGGGGGTGGGGGGGGGGGGGGGTGGGGGGGGGGGGGGGTGGGGGGGGGGGGGGGTGGGGGGGGGGGGGGGTGGGGGGGGGGGGGGGTGGGGGGGGGGGGGGGTGGGGGGGGGGGGGGGTGGGGGGGGGGGGGGGTGGGGGGGGGGGGGGGTGGGGGGGGGGGGGGGTGGGGGGGGGGGGGGGTGGGGGGGGGGGGGGGTGGGGGGGGGGGGGGGTGGGGGGGGGGGGGGGTGGGGGGGGGGGGGGGTGGGGGGGGGGGGGGGTGGGGGGGGGGGGGGGTGGGGGGGGGGGGGGGTGGGGGGGGGGGGGGGTGGGGGGGGGGGGGGGTGGGGGGGGGGGGGGGTGGGGGGGGGGGGGGGTGGGGGGGGGGGGGGGTGGGGGGGGGGGGGGGTGGGGGGGGGGGGGGGTGGGGGGGGGGGGGGGTGGGGGGGGGGGGGGGTGGGGGGGGGGGGGGGTGGGGGGGGGGGGGGGTGGGGGGGGGGGGGGGTGGGGGGGGGGGGGGGTGGGGGGGGGGGGGGGTGGGGGGGGGGGGGGGTGGGGGGGGGGGGGGGTGGGGGGGGGGGGGGGTGGGGGGGGGGGGGGGTGGGGGGGGGGGGGGGTGGGGGGGGGGGGGGGTGGGGGGGGGGGGGGGTGGGGGGGGGGGGGGGTGGGGGGGGGGGGGGGTGGGGGGGGGGGGGGGTGGGGGGGGGGGGGGGTGGGGGGGGGGGGGGGTGGGGGGGGGGGGGGGTGGGGGGGGGGGGGGGTGGGGGGGGGGGGGGGTGGGGGGGGGGGGGGGTGGGGGGGGGGGGGGGTGGGGGGGGGGGGGGGTGGGGGGGGGGGGGGGTGGGGGGGGGGGGGGGTGGGGGGGGGGGGGGGTGGGGGGGGGGGGGGGTGGGGGGGGGGGGGGGTGGGGGGGGGGGGGGGTGGGGGGGGGGGGGGGTGGGGGGGGGGGGGGGTGGGGGGGGGGGGGGGTGGGGGGGGGGGGGGGTGGGGGGGGGGGGGGGTGGGGGGGGGGGGGGGTGGGGGGGGGGGGGGGTGGGGGGGGGGGGGGGTGGGGGGGGGGGGGGGTGGGGGGGGGGGGGGGTGGGGGGGGGGGGGGGTGGGGGGGGGGGGGGGTGGGGGGGGGGGGGGGTGGGGGGGGGGGGGGGTGGGGGGGGGGGGGGGTGGGGGGGGGGGGGGGTGGGGGGGGGGGGGGGTGGGGGGGGGGGGGGGTGGGGGGGGGGGGGGGTGGGGGGGGGGGGGGGTGGGGGGGGGGGGGGGTGGGGGGGGGGGGGGGTGGGGGGGGGGGGGGGTGGGGGGGGGGGGGGGTGGGGGGGGGGGGGGGTGGGGGGGGGGGGGGGTGGGGGGGGGGGGGGGTGGGGGGGGGGGGGGGTGGGGGGGGGGGGGGGTGGGGGGGGGGGGGGGTGGGGGGGGGGGGGGGTGGGGGGGGGGGGGGGTGGGGGGGGGGGGGGGTGGGGGGGGGGGGGGGTGGGGGGGGGGGGGGGTGGGGGGGGGGGGGGGTGGGGGGGGGGGGGGGTGGGGGGGGGGGGGGGTGGGGGGGGGGGGGGGTGGGGGGGGGGGGGGGTGGGGGGGGGGGGGGGTGGGGGGGGGGGGGGGTGGGGGGGGGGGGGGGTGGGGGGGGGGGGGGGTGGGGGGGGGGGGGGGTGGGGGGGGGGGGGGGTGGGGGGGGGGGGGGGTGGGGGGGGGGGGGGGTGGGGGGGGGGGGGGGTGGGGGGGGGGGGGGGTGGGGGGGGGGGGGGGTGGGGGGGGGGGGGGGTGGGGGGGGGGGGGGGTGGGGGGGGGGGGGGGTGGGGGGGGGGGGGGGTGGGGGGGGGGGGGGGTGGGGGGGGGGGGGGGTGGGGGGGGGGGGGGGTGGGGGGGGGGGGGGGTGGGGGGGGGGGGGGGTGGGGGGGGGGGGGGGTGGGGGGGGGGGGGGGTGGGGGGGGGGGGGGGTGGGGGGGGGGGGGGGTGGGGGGGGGGGGGGGTGGGGGGGGGGGGGGGTGGGGGGGGGGGGGGGTGGGGGGGGGGGGGGGTGGGGGGGGGGGGGGGTGGGGGGGGGGGGGGGTGGGGGGGGGGGGGGGTGGGGGGGGGGGGGGGTGGGGGGGGGGGGGGGTGGGGGGGGGGGGGGGTGGGGGGGGGGGGGGGTGGGGGGGGGGGGGGGTGGGGGGGGGGGGGGGTGGGGGGGGGGGGGGGTGGGGGGGGGGGGGGGTGGGGGGGGGGGGGGGTGGGGGGGGGGGGGGGTGGGGGGGGGGGGGGGTGGGGGGGGGGGGGGGTGGGGGGGGGGGGGGGTGGGGGGGGGGGGGGGTGGGGGGGGGGGGGGGTGGGGGGGGGGGGGGGTGGGGGGGGGGGGGGGTGGGGGGGGGGGGGGGTGGGGGGGGGGGGGGGTGGGGGGGGGGGGGGGTGGGGGGGGGGGGGGGTGGGGGGGGGGGGGGGTGGGGGGGGGGGGGGGTGGGGGGGGGGGGGGGTGGGGGGGGGGGGGGGTGGGGGGGGGGGGGGGTGGGGGGGGGGGGGGGTGGGGGGGGGGGGGGGTGGGGGGGGGGGGGGGTGGGGGGGGGGGGGGGTGGGGGGGGGGGGGGGTGGGGGGGGGGGGGGGTGGGGGGGGGGGGGGGTGGGGGGGGGGGGGGGTGGGGGGGGGGGGGGGTGGGGGGGGGGGGGGGTGGGGGGGGGGGGGGGTGGGGGGGGGGGGGGGTGGGGGGGGGGGGGGGTGGGGGGGGGGGGGGGTGGGGGGGGGGGGGGGTGGGGGGGGGGGGGGGTGGGGGGGGGGGGGGGTGGGGGGGGGGGGGGGTGGGGGGGGGGGGGGGTGGGGGGGGGGGGGGGTGGGGGGGGGGGGGGGTGGGGGGGGGGGGGGGTGGGGGGGGGGGGGGGTGGGGGGGGGGGGGGGTGGGGGGGGGGGGGGGTGGGGGGGGGGGGGGGTGGGGGGGGGGGGGGGTGGGGGGGGGGGGGGGTGGGGGGGGGGGGGGGTGGGGGGGGGGGGGGGTGGGGGGGGGGGGGGGTGGGGGGGGGGGGGGGTGGGGGGGGGGGGGGGTGGGGGGGGGGGGGGGTGGGGGGGGGGGGGGGTGGGGGGGGGGGGGGGTGGGGGGGGGGGGGGGTGGGGGGGGGGGGGGGTGGGGGGGGGGGGGGGTGGGGGGGGGGGGGGGTGGGGGGGGGGGGGGGTGGGGGGGGGGGGGGGTGGGGGGGGGGGGGGGTGGGGGGGGGGGGGGGTGGGGGGGGGGGGGGGTGGGGGGGGGGGGGGGTGGGGGGGGGGGGGGGTGGGGGGGGGGGGGGGTGGGGGGGGGGGGGGGTGGGGGGGGGGGGGGGTGGGGGGGGGGGGGGGTGGGGGGGGGGGGGGGTGGGGGGGGGGGGGGGTGGGGGGGGGGGGGGGTGGGGGGGGGGGGGGGTGGGGGGGGGGGGGGGTGGGGGGGGGGGGGGGTGGGGGGGGGGGGGGGTGGGGGGGGGGGGGGGTGGGGGGGGGGGGGGGTGGGGGGGGGGGGGGGTGGGGGGGGGGGGGGGTGGGGGGGGGGGGGGGTGGGGGGGGGGGGGGGTGGGGGGGGGGGGGGGTGGGGGGGGGGGGGGGTGGGGGGGGGGGGGGGTGGGGGGGGGGGGGGGTGGGGGGGGGGGGGGGTGGGGGGGGGGGGGGGTGGGGGGGGGGGGGGGTGGGGGGGGGGGGGGGTGGGGGGGGGGGGGGGTGGGGGGGGGGGGGGGTGGGGGGGGGGGGGGGTGGGGGGGGGGGGGGGTGGGGGGGGGGGGGGGTGGGGGGGGGGGGGGGTGGGGGGGGGGGGGGGTGGGGGGGGGGGGGGGTGGGGGGGGGGGGGGGTGGGGGGGGGGGGGGGTGGGGGGGGGGGGGGGTGGGGGGGGGGGGGGGTGGGGGGGGGGGGGGGTGGGGGGGGGGGGGGGTGGGGGGGGGGGGGGGTGGGGGGGGGGGGGGGTGGGGGGGGGGGGGGGTGGGGGGGGGGGGGGGTGGGGGGGGGGGGGGGTGGGGGGGGGGGGGGGTGGGGGGGGGGGGGGGTGGGGGGGGGGGGGGGTGGGGGGGGGGGGGGGTGGGGGGGGGGGGGGGTGGGGGGGGGGGGGGGTGGGGGGGGGGGGGGGTGGGGGGGGGGGGGGGTGGGGGGGGGGGGGGGTGGGGGGGGGGGGGGGTGGGGGGGGGGGGGGGTGGGGGGGGGGGGGGGTGGGGGGGGGGGGGGGTGGGGGGGGGGGGGGGTGGGGGGGGGGGGGGGTGGGGGGGGGGGGGGGTGGGGGGGGGGGGGGGTGGGGGGGGGGGGGGGTGGGGGGGGGGGGGGGTGGGGGGGGGGGGGGGTGGGGGGGGGGGGGGGTGGGGGGGGGGGGGGGTGGGGGGGGGGGGGGGTGGGGGGGGGGGGGGGTGGGGGGGGGGGGGGGTGGGGGGGGGGGGGGGTGGGGGGGGGGGGGGGTGGGGGGGGGGGGGGGTGGGGGGGGGGGGGGGTGGGGGGGGGGGGGGGTGGGGGGGGGGGGGGGTGGGGGGGGGGGGGGGTGGGGGGGGGGGGGGGTGGGGGGGGGGGGGGGTGGGGGGGGGGGGGGGTGGGGGGGGGGGGGGGTGGGGGGGGGGGGGGGTGGGGGGGGGGGGGGGGGGGGGGGGGGGGGGGTGGGGGGGGGGGGGGGTGGGGGGGGGGGGGGGTGGGGGGGGGGGGGGGTGGGGGGGGGGGGAGGGGGGGAGGGGGGGGGGGGGCTGGGGGGGGGGGGGGGGGGGGGGGGGGGGGGGGGGGGGGGGGCGGGGGGGGGGGGGGGGGGGGGGGGGGGGGGGGGGTGGGGGGGGGGGGGGGTTGTGGGGAGGGGGGAGGGGTGGGGGGGGGGTGGGGGGGGGGGGGGGGGGGGGGGGGGGGGGGGGGGAAGGGGGGGGGGGGGGGGGGGGGGGGGGGGGGGAGGGGGGGGGGGGAGGGGGGGCGGGGGGGGGGGGGGGGGGGGGGGGGGCTCGTGTATCTAATCTGGAGGAACCGGGTTTGATTCCCCGCTCTGCTGCCTGAGCTGTGGAGGCTTATCTGGGGAATTCAGGTTAGGCTGTGCACTCCCACACACGCCAGCTGGGTGACCTTGGGCTGGTCACAGTTCTTCAGAGCTCTCTCAGCCCCACCCACCTCACAGGGTGTTTGTTGAGAGCAGCAGTGGGGGGGGCCGCCTGAGCTGTGGAGGCTTCTCTGGGGAATTCAGATTAGCCTGAGCACTCCCACACACGCCAGCTGGGTGACCTTGGGCTAGTCACAGCTTCTCGGAGCTCTCTCAGCCCCACCCACCTCACAGGGTGTTTGTTGTGAGGGGGGAAGGGCAAGGAGGTTGTAAGCCCCTTTGAGTCTCCTGCAGGAGAGAAAGGGGGGATATAAATCCAAACCCTTCTTCTTCTTCTTCTTCTAGGCTAGAACTAGACAGACTTTTTTATGTTCATCTATTCTACGCACTGCATTGGACAGTAATTATTACAACCATATTCAGTATGCAAATAGCCGAACACGGAGTTTATTGTTGTTATCCAGTTCCATAGTCAAGATTCATAACTGAGTTAACAGATAGGCGACCTACAAGGAGGACACTCTATAATGTAGGGTGCAGATCCGGTTTCTTGGAAGGAAGGGTGGCAGCTGTGAAGGCTCTTTAGTCTAACAGGATGGGTTCCTCATAGTTGTTTCGGGAAGGCTGGAGAAGAAACGGCCTGCAGTAATGCTAACCCTGGCAGATGTATGAGTTCTTGGTGGCACAGTTTTGAGTGCTCCACGCACAACGATCTGGAAGGAAAAAGAGAAACAGGGTGTGGAAATGTTTCTTCCTGTGCTTTAGGATCAGAGACGTGGCTACCCTAATATTATCAGATCTCAGGAGCTAAGAAGAGTTGTTCCCAGCCCATATTTGGATGGGAGACCACTAAAGAAGTCCTGGGTTGTTACGGGGAGGCAGGCAATAGAACAGGGGTGGGGAACCTGCGGCTCTTCTGCCCTTGCACTGTGGCTCCATGAGCCGAGCCGCCGGCCCCATCCTGCAGGCAGTAGGGTGGGCGCACCAACTACCCACGGTCGGCTGGGCTGCCCCGCGGGCTTCCCCTCTCGCCCGCCCCGTTGGAGCGGGGCAGGTGCTTTCCCAGTGGCTGGTGAGGCCGAGCCGCCGGCTTCATCCTTGCCCGCCCTGCAGGCAGCAGGGCGGGCGCATCCATGCGCTTCTCAGAATGAGCGGAGTAAAAGGTAAAAAAACCCCTATATATATATAGTGTTATCTTTATTTTAAATGTCAAAAATTATTTGCGGCTCCAAGTGTTTTCTTTTCCCGTGTAAAACGGGTCCAAATGGCTCTTTGAGTGTTAAAGGTTCCCTACCCCTGATCTAGTGTATTAAACAATAAAGTGCATGTGTATATTTGACATACAATACAATTACAATATTATTTTCTCTATACTCTAATATTGAGAACCGTAGTCTTCTGCTACAACCGTCGCAATAAAGTTCTCAATATTAGAGTATAGAGAAAATAATATTGTAATTGTATTGTATGTCAAATATACACATGCACTTTATTGTTTAATACACTAGACTGAGCACTGAAAGGCGGTGGTTGCAACGCGTTTCTTTTGTTGGTATTTCATAACGTTGCACCAGTTGTTATTGTAATACTATGGACAAATGACACAACCATGCCAAAGTCCCATGATACAAGCATCTGCACCTGTGGAGCTATGCAGATGCAAGTTGCAAGATTAAAAAAAAACCAAGGAAGTGAGGCTAATAGTGCTCGTGCCCGACCATTCACTCACGAGCAGCTGCAACCCGGATTTTTTTCAAGGATCACTTTTTTGGCAATTTTCAAAAACCTGGTTTGGGCGAAATAACATGTGGCAGACTCATTTTGAGGGTGGGACCTCTGCAAAGTTCCCCCCTTTGTGTATGCTCACGGGAGGTGCCATGAGAGAACACATCACGCCTGTGCTTCGCCGCTTGCACTGGTTACCGATTGAATACCGAATCATTTTCAAGGTGTTGGTGTTAACCTTTAAGGCCTTACGCGGCTTGGGACCTACGTACCTGCGGGACCATCTTACCCCATATGTCCCGAATCGGCCTCTGCGTTCGGCAGAGGCCAATCTACTAATGATCCCTGGCCCCTCAATGATACGGCTGGCCTCCACCCAGGCCAGAGCCTTTACTGCTCTGGCCCCTGCCTGGTGGAACGCTCTCCCACCAGCTGTTCGGGCACTGCGGGATCTTGTCGAATTCCGTAGGGCCTGCAAGACAGAGGTGTTCCACCGGGCCTTTGGAGAGTCTAGCCGTTGATTGGGGCCCCTACCCCCCCCTCCTCCTATGATTTCATAACATCAAGCGGATTCTACCGCCGTCCCCTTTGGGGTTTGGGAGAACGGAAATTGGTGCCATCTTGTTTTAACGCTACACTATTGTATTGTATTTTAATGGGGCTGGGTTTATTTTTACTAGAGCCGTATTTAATTTATTACTGAATTTTAACCTATCAATGTGCTCTATTATGTATTGTTCACCGCCCTGAGCCCTTCGGGGGAGGGCGGTTTATAAACCCAATAAATAACAACAACAACAACAACAACAACAACAACAACAACAACAACAACAACAACAACAACAACAACAACAACAATAATAATAATAATAATAATAATAATAATAATAATAATAATAATAATAATAATAATAATAATAATATTGCCTGTGACAAAGAACTGGTGGAATCACAAACCTGAAAAGGTCACTGAAAATGAACACGTAAAACTACTCTGGGACTTCCGAATTCAGACTGACAAAGTTTTGGAACACAATACTCCTGACCTCACGATTGTGGAAAAAAAGAAAGTGTGGATAGTTGATGTTGCGATTCCTGGTGACAGCAGGATTGATGAGAAGCAACTGGAAAAACTTACACGATATGAGGATTTAAGGATTGAACTGCAAAGACTCTGGCACAAACCAGTAAAGGTGGTCCCAGTGGTGATCGGCACACTGGGTGCAGTGCCTAAAGACCTTGGACGGCACTTAAAAACAATCGGCGCTGACAAAATCACCATATGTCAGCTGCAAAAGGCCACCCTACTCGGCTCTGCACACATTATTCGTCGATACATCACATAGTCCTAGATGCTTGGGAAGTGTCCGACGTGTGATGTAATACAAAATCCAGCATATTGATCTTGTTTGCTGTGTATAACTGTTTTGTATCAATAATAATAATAATAATAATAATAATAATAATAATAATAATAATAATAATAATAATAATAATAATAATAATAATATTTTACTGGTCCATGCGGAAGGGAAGCTGTTCTCTCCAGATTCTGAGGCTGAGATTTTCCATATCGCCTGCTGCCTCGCTCCTCCAACTGGAGATGGTGGGGTCGGAACCCGAGACTCCTGTATTGTGAGCAGAGGCTGAGGAGAGAGCTGTAGCCCCTCCCCAAACCCATGGAGTGCCACATTCAGACTGAGACCGTTGGTGGGTCAAAGACGGTTCTGTCTTCTCAGACTGACAGCAGCTCCCTAAAGCGAGGCCTTTCACATCACCTTGTGGATAATATGACCCGGCTGGTGGGCCCAGACCGTTCAGAGCCAGACCCTTGAAAGGGATACGGTGTTCCGCCTGGAGCCAGTGCAGTTCACAGAGCATCAGGCACTAATAGGTCGATTCCGCACTTGCGCTATCGACCTAAGTTCGAGCTGCGTTCGACCCAAGTGCTCCGCACAACCACTGGGATCGACGTGGTTTTGCACCAGCTTCGCCCCGTGTAATGGTCAAATTTCCGACTCCAGTTGGGGACGACTACTTTTTCAGGGAGCCACGCTCGAACTCAGCTCGATTCCAGTAAAGTGCGAAATCTCTGGTGCCAGGAGTCCCCCATTCAGCCAATCACAGCTGAGTGTTTCGGGCATGCGTACAGCTGGCCAATCAAAAAACGCCACCTTCGTCCCTCCATTCCTATGGCCTTTTTTTTTTAGAACGTGTGTGGGGATAGACGGAACATGGCTGTAGAACAGTAGCCAATCGGAACGGAGCGGCGAAGAGGCACAGGATGATTCCGCCCTCCGAGCTGGGATCAAGCTGGTTGCAGTGGGGAACAACAATGGCTTCAACCCAGGTTAGTACCTTTCTCAGGGAACTGGGTCGAACCTATTTTACTCGTGTGCGGAATCGCCCATAGACTCCCCATGGCGACCTGATAAGGACCTGTGTGGCCACATTTTGGTTCAGCTGGAGCTTCCGGGTCAGGGTCAAGGGTCAAGGGCAGCCCTGCATAGAACGAGCTACAGTAACCAGTTCTGGAGGTGACCATTGCTGGGACCTTGGACCGTCTGCATGCAAAGCCCTTTTTCATAGCTTGGTGCAGTGGTTAAGAGTAGGTGCAGAACTGGGTTTGATTCCCTGCTCCTCCACACAAGCGGCAAACTCTTATCTGGTGAGCTGGGTTTGGTTCCTTGCTCCTACATTTCTGCTGGGTGGCCTTGAGCTAGTCACAGTTCATTCAGAACACGCTCAGCCCCACCTGGTTCACAAGGGGTCTGTTGTGGGGAGAGGGAGTTTCTCAGCCACCTTCAGTCTCCTTACAGGAGAGAAAGGTGGGGTATGAATCCAAACTCTTCCTCTTCCTCTTCCTCTTCTGTACTGCCGCTCATTCAGTGAGTGTAACTCCATCTCTGGGAGAACCACGGGTTTGAGATGCCTCAACTGAGGATGAAAAGCCTCACCTTTGTCACAGGAAAGCTCCATGCAGTGTCCATTATTTCTAAAATTGATAGCGACCCAAAGCGTGTAGAAGGGTGGAGATCCATCAGTCCAACTCCAGTTTCCGGTCTGCATGGACAAGAAAGAAGTTCTGGTTAGGGGCAGAAGGACCAAACGATGAGGGATATATTTACACAGGAAATGGGCCAGCTGCCTTTCCAGAGATTTCTCCAAGGTCGCTCACCACGAATTCTTAAAAGCATGAAAATGTTACAGCAGGGTAACGGGTTCAAAATATTTAAGCCAAAAAGCTTAAGCCGACAAAGGAATAAAAATCAGATACATATTTTTTTCACGCCAACAGACGGGCAAGACAGCATCAGGGAAGCCACACTTAAAATGGCGGCTGTCTCTTACTTTTATAGGTTACATCAGAATAGCAATAAAAAGAATACACCCCAAAGTTCATCACCATCAATCAATCATTTTGAAAGGGTGGGGATGGGGCAACTAGTGCCCTTATTGGAAGATGTCAGTACTCTGCCTTGGACGTCTTATGAACTTAGGCCCAACTTCCCCTTATCAGTTATTGTTTTCTACCGTCCTACTTTTCTAGACAAAGAGCCTAAACATTTAGCCATGTTCTTGCTTTGTATCTTAGAAAAGGAATTGAGAATAAAACTGCAAGGATTGTCATGCCCTTATATAAAGCAGTGGTGCGAGCGCACTTGGAGTACTGTGTCCAGTTCTGGTCGCCGCATCTCAAAAAGGATATTGAGGAGATAGAAAAAGTGCAGAGAAGGGCAACAAGGATAATTGAGGGACTGGAGCACCTTCCCTATGAGGAGAGGCTGCAGCATTTGGGACTCTTTAGTTTGGAGAGGAGGCGGCTGAGGGGGGATATGATTGAAGTCTACAAAATTATGCATGGGGTAGAAAATGTTGACGGAGAGAAATTTTTCTCTCTTTCTCACAATACTAGAACCAGGGGGCATCCATTGAAAATGCTGGGGGGAAGAATTAGGACTAATAAAAGGAAACACTTCTTCACGCAACGTGTGATTGGTGTTTGGAATATGCTGCCACAGGAGGTGGTGATGGCCACTAACCTGGATAGCTTTAAAAGGGGCTTGGACAGATTTATGGAGGAGAAGTCAATTTATGGCTACCAATCTTGATCCTCCTTGATCTGAGATTGCAAATGCCTTAACAGACCAGGTGATCGGGAGCAACAGCCGCAGAAGGCCATTGCTTTCACCTCCTGCATGTGAGCTCCCAAAGGCACCTGGTGGGCCACTGTGAGTAGCAGAGAGCTGGACTAGATGGACTTTGGTCTGATCCAGCTGGCTTGTTCTTATGTTCTTATGTTCTTAAAATGTTGACAGAGAGACATTTTTCTCTCTTTCTCACAATACTAGAACCAGGGGGCATCCATTGAAAATGCTGGGGGGAAGAGTTAGGACTACTAAAAGGAAACACTTCTTCACGCAACGGGTGATTGGTGTTTGGAATATGCTGCCACAGGAGGTGGTGATGGCCACTCACCTGGATAGCTTTAAAAGGGGCTTGGACAGATTTATGGAGGGGAAGTCGATTTATGGCTACCAATCTTGATCCTCTTTGATCTGAGATTACAAATGCCTTAACAGTCCAGGTGCTCGGGAGCAACAGCAGCAGAAGGCCATTTCTTTCACCTCCTGCACGTGAGCTCCCAAAGGCACCTGGTGGGCCACTGCGAGTAGCAGAGACCTGGACTAGATGGACTCTGGTCTGATCCAGCTGGCTTGTTCTTATGTTCTTATGTTCATTAGGGCTACTCACACTGGTATTTCGAGCATTCCACACTCCTGTCCCCTTTCAGGATGGCGTCCTAAACTCTTTCCTATCAGCTTCTACATCACAAGAAGGATTACCCTATTTGTGAGGAATACTGTTTCGGATCCAGTTGTATGAATTCAGTAGGCGTGATACTTTTGAAATGTAAGAAGTCAACACGAACAAGCAGAGTGGATTCTCACCTCTCGGGAGTCGTGCAGTCCGATCCAGAAATTCTGGTGGTCTTGGTGATAGGCCTTCATATATTTGGCCAACTCAGCTTCTTGGCGTTTGCTAGAAATAGCAGCGAGGTGCCCGTTAAAGATTCGGTTGCGGCAGTCCATCTAGGGAAGGGAGAAGAAGGATCAGGTGGGGGAGGGGCCTTTTAGGGCCATCAGGGGCTGCACGGTCAAATGACGACGACCACCACTCTTTTGTGGAGGAGTGACAGAAATCTGACCGAAGAGAGGGCAGCGTTCAAAACCAGCAAGAGGCCATTTTTAATTTTCCTGGACATACCACTGCAGAATTGAAAGCTGTTGCTCTACCCAAGCAACATGAAGGTGCCAAGTTCAACTTCATCAAGGAACTACACTCGGCCTGTCTTTCTGGCTCAGACAGAAACTTGGACTCCTTACTCGCTGTAATTCTAATACCTGGGTAGAACCTACTTAACTACAGTTTCCGCTCTTGGTCCTGCCTCCTGCAGCAACCACGTTAGAGCTGCCCCTTGTTTCTGAGTTCCAAAGGTGTCCAACATTTTATTATCATTATTATTATTACGGCCTTTTGGCCAGCCAATAGTTTAAAATCAGAGTACATGTGAATACATAGCACTCCACTTATACAAAAATATAATATAAATTAAAATCCATTATAAAATCTATTAATAAATAACATTAGCTTCAGGCATTATTACAGTCCTCATCACACAGTGCGGCTCTTTGTTTTAATAAGGAACTACGCTTGTTATGCACCAATATACAAAATTTAGCTACCTTCTGTGAAATGGCAGAAACACGATCTTCTAATAATATTCTTACAGAATTCGTATCTGAGTTATCTATGAATGGATATACATGACGAGTTAACAATGGTTGGATCAACAGCTTCCTTTCACCTTCATGTAACTTGCAATGCAGTAAGATATGTGACACTGAGTCTACTTCCCCTGAGCCGCACACACAGGTTCTCCTGTGCCTTGGAATATTTTGGAATCGTCCCATCAGATTAGCTGACGGGAAGGCATCGAAGCGAGCCCTAGAAAAAGCCCATCGGCTTCTTGCTGATGTTATGACAGATAGATAAGGTGCAGCTGAAATACCTATCCATGATTTTAGTGGTTTATATAGAACAGGTAGCCAGGGAAAATCTGTTTGCATCTCAATGTCAGTAAGACGTTGGTGGACCATACCCATTGCTCTGCTGCTTCCAATCTCCAAAAGTAGCATTGGATCAAGACCACACTGTTTAAGTTTTGATATAATCTTTTCTAGCCATTACAAAAATGTTGGGGACCCTTTATTATAAACATTACTATCCGGAGTTGATATGTATTTGAGCAAATACCACTGTCTGACTCTGGTCCTTCTGTGTTTTGATCACCCCATCTCAAAAACTGTATTATTGAACTAGGAGAGATACATAAAATCATCAAAAGATTGAAGCACTTGCTTGAGTGGGAGGCTGGGGGGGCAGAAAGGGGCGTGGCCAGGGGAGTAACAAGGCAAATTGTAGCCCTGGGCAAAACCACAGGTTGAATGCTTTATGAAACACTCCTGATATGCTTTGGACCCCCTAGCCAAAACTTTTACTTTTAAACTTGGGAATTGCCATGTGACAAGTCTCCAGATGATACCCTGAAATTTTGGTGCGGACACATCCAAAAATGCGCCCCCTGCAGGAACATCTCAGAAATTTGCCCAAGAATCTTTGTTCTGCATTGAGTTTTCTGAATTGCTGTCAATGGGGGTTGAAGGCTGGGGGGGGCATATTTCTGAAAACACAGTCTCAAAACTTTCGTGGTCTCATCAGGAGACATCCCTGATGATACCCCCAAGGTTTGGTGCAGTTTGGTTCAGGGGGGCCAAAGTTATGGACCCTCAAAACTGTAGCCCCCATCTCCTATTAGCTCCCATTGGAAACAGTGGGGAATGGGGGCACCCCCTTTGGGAGTCCATAACTTTGGACTCCCTGAACCAAACCTCACCAAACTTGGGGGGTAGCATAAGGACAGTCTCCTGATGATACGCTGAAAATTAGGTGCCACTATCCTAACAATTGCGCCCCCTGCAGGCCAAAAATGGAAAACCACTAAAAATACCCAAAAACGAACCCTGCATTTTGATGCCCCCCACAAGGTGGTGCCCTGGGCAGCTGCCCACCTTGCCCAATGGGCATTACGCCCCTGGGCGTGGCTCAGTGGCACAGCCTCTGCTTGGCATGCAAAAGGTTCAATTCCCAGCATGGCCAGCAGAGATGCTGCCAAGTCTGAGCAGATGACACCGACCTTGATGAACCCACTGGGTCCGATTCAGGATACTGGGCACAGCAACAACACGCGTTCATGTGTTCAAGGCAAAAGGCTAAAGGGTTTGGGGCTGTTCATTTTAAAAAAGAAATTAGACAGGGAAATATGGCAGAGGTTAATAAAATTAGGCGAAGAAAGGAGGCAGGGGGGACTGTTTCCTCTGCTCCTTTAATAATCTAATAATAACCCCCAAAAAGAAAACCCGATGGAACTGACCAGCAGAAAACTCAGGATGCACCAAACTAATTATTTTGACACACAGGTCAACTGTGGTCCCTCCCATGGGTGAATTCAAAAGGGGAGTCAGAACAAAAAACTTGATAAGTTGTAGCTACCAAGTTTTGAGCCTTGATCATTATCTAGAACAGAGGTCCCCAAACTACGGCCCGGGGGCCAAATCAGGCCCCCGGAAGACATTTATCCGGCCCGCTGGGCAGAAGCGGATCTCCCCCTTCTCTATCTCCTTTTCCCCAGGTTTACAAACAGCATTAAGCGCGGGCGACTCGCTGCTCATTCCAAGCGGCCGGAGGGGACCGTACCAATGCGGCAAAGGGGGGAGAGAGAAAGGCGGCGGAGCTTCAGGGCCGGATTGGAAGGGGACCGCGGGGGTGGGGGGCTCGGCCAGGGGCGGGTCGAGGGCGGATGGATGCCCCCCCCCCCGCGGGCGGTACTTGCTCCGGCCCCCGGCTGGGCTCTGGCCATGCGTGAACTGGCCCCCTGTTTAAAAAGTTTGGGGACCCCTGATCTAGAACCTCCATGTTTGGAGATAGTTGGTCTCTGACGAATGCCGGCTGTCAGGCAGGGTAGCTAACACAGGTTGCTGACTCGGCGGGATGGGCAGAGAGTGGCCAAGAAGCGCCTCTTCTTACCTCTGCTTCAATCCACGTCTTTTTAAATGGGAACAATCCATAGCAGCGGTTTTTTACGGACAGCCAATGTGGAGGGCACGCTTCCACGCCTGCTCAAGGAAAAAGGGGGATCAAAACAGGGACAGGGGGAGAGAATGGATGAGCAAACTCTATGCTGGGGATCATTAGGAAAGGAGTTGATCATAAAACTGCAAGGATTGTCATGCCCTTATATAAAGCAGTGGTGCGACCGCACTTGGAGTCCTGTGTTCAGTTCTGGTCGCCACATCTCAAAAAGGATATTGAGGAGATAGAAAAAGTCCAGAGAAGGGCAACGAGGATGATTGAGGGACTGGAGCACCTTCCTTATGAGGAGAGGCTGCAGCGTTTGGGACTCTTTAGTTTGGGGAGGGGACGTCTGAGGGGGGATATGATTGAAGTCTATAAAATTATGCATGGGGTAGAAAATGTGGACAGAGAGAAATTTTTCTCTCTTTCTCACAATACTAGAACCAGGGGGCATTCATTGAAAATGCTGGGGGGAAGAATTAGGACTAATAAAAGGAAACACTTCTTCATGCAATGTGTGATTGGTGTTTGGGATATGCTGCCACAGGAGGTGGTGATGGCCACTAACCTGGATAGCTTTAAAAGGGCTTGGACAGATTTATGGAGGAGAAGTCAATCTATGGCTACCAATCTTGATCCTCCTTGATCTCAGATTGCAAATGCCTTAGCAGACCAGGTGCTCAGGAGCAGCAGCAGCAGCAGGCCGTTGCTTTCACCTCCTACATGTGAGCTCCCAAAGGCACCTGGTGGGCCACTGCGAGTAGCAGAATGCTGGACTAGATGGACTCTGGTCTGATCCAGCTGGCTTGTTCTTATGTTCTGTGAATCTGGAGAAAGGGATGGGCTATGAGGACAGGTGAGAGGAGAAGGGACCTTTAGTTCCAGGACATTGGCAAAGAATCCCCATTTTCAGAGTAGTCTGTGGTTTCTTTTCCAGAACCAGAACATCATTTCAGTGGTTGTTTCTAGGGCAGGGTGGAGCTCCCCAACATGGTACTGACGGGCACCATTTCACCCACCATTTCTTGGCATCTGGGTGGTTTTTAGAAGGTGGGTGGGCATGTTGCCCAGCAGGGCTTCTGATTGGCCGCTGAAGAGCCAATCAGCTATGAAGATTCAAATACTGCTGTTTCAGTGGAGAATTTGTGCCCACCACCCCATCCCAGATTTGCAAAGGTGCCCAAAGACTAAGAGGATCCAGGGATCTCTGGATTGGAGGTCTGCTTTTGAAGCTGCTCCCCTTTATCGCCTGCATCCATCGGAAAGGAACGCTATATCAGATGTGTTTTTCTGGAACCCTCCTGAGAGTGAGAGATCCTACAAACCTGCTTATGAGTTTGTAAAACCCTGAGAAAGAAGGAAGGATTCTGCCATAGACCCAAGTTCTGGTCTCTGGGAATGACTACAAAATATTGTGAACAAACAGGCAAAAATGTTAAGTGAAATTTGCCGGGTTGAGTCTGGGGGTTTCTGCAGAAACTTAACTTTTAGGCATGGACCAGTGATCAGGAAGCCAAAGGCGGCCAGGGCGAACCAGGGGAGAGGGCCCATCTTCTTTCTTCCAGTCCTGCGGAGAGCAAGAGCAGGTAAGGAAAAGGGAGGAGGCTGAGAGCAACTCAGGAGGCAGCTGGACCAACGGGACTCTGCCACCAATCATGGTTCCAAATCCAGGGCAGACAAGTAGGGCCTTCAACCCTGGCACGGAAGACAGCATTGCGAACACGGCTCCTGTAATGATAACCTAACAGAGGAAGAGATGGTTTTTGTGTCCTACTTGAGTCTTGGCTTCCAAGCTCCTTTCCCCTTCCTCTCCCCACAACAGACACCTTGTGAGGTCGGTGGGGCTGAGAGAGTTCGGAGAGGAGAGTCACCCAGCTGGTTTCACGGTGAGGAGGAGGAGGAGGAGGAGGAGGAGGAGGAGGAGGAGGAGGAGGAGGAGGAGGAGGAGGAGGAGGAGGAGGAGGAGGAGGAGGAGTTTGACACTAATGTTGGAGAAAACAGATAGAAAGGCAACTCTTTAGCTAGATGTACCTCATAATTGCTGGTCATTGTAACCTCTAGTTAATGCTTCATCGTTTGTCAAAAAATCTCAAGATGTTTCGGAATGGAAAATGAGCCCTAAGTGCTTGGTTTTTTTGTTTTGTTTTTTACAAAAAGTAACTTATACTGAAAGCAAATGGAAACTAATATTACTCATAATAACAAGCATAATATTGCTTAAATGAACTGTGCAATGGGTTTGAATTTGCAGCTAGCTCTCAAACAGATGATTTTGTATACCGTATATACTCATGTATAAGTTGAATTTTTCAGCACATTTTTAATGCTGAAAAAGCTCCCCTCGACTTATATGCGGGTCATTACATTTTTTGTGTGTTTTTACTTGGCCGGCCAGCAGGGGGTGCAGTTTTTATGCTAGCGGCACCAAAATTTCAGGGCACCCTCAGAAGACACTCCTGATGATACCAGCCAAGTTTGGTAAAGTTTGGTTCAGGGGGGGTCCAGTTATGGACTCCCCAAAGAGGTGCCCCATTCCCCATTGTTTTCTAATGAGATCTATTAGTAGATGGGTTACTCTTTTGAGGGTCCATAACTTTTGGATTCCTTGAACCAAACTTCACCAAACCTGCTGGTGAAGTTTAACAGGGGATCCAAAGTTATTGACTTCAAAGGATGCCCATCCCCATTGTTTACAATGGAACCTTAATAGTAGATTTTCCATTTCTGATAATATCCTTAAAATCTAAGTTGGGTTACATTTGGACATACAGATGATGATGAGAATCCAGTTTTGGGAGGATTTTAACCTTGTGTTTTAGCTTGGTTGCTGTCATAAGATTTTTTAACACTTTAAAGTTGGCTGTTGATACCATATTGTTCTTTGCTGACCTTTTCCACTTCTTCTTACAGAGCCAGTTTACTGGTTTTTCTTTTGAAATAAATATTCAAAACATTTAACCTACTGATGCCTCAATTGATGTACTACATCTATTTTATTTTGAAATTTACCAGCAGCTGCTGCATTTCCCACCCACTTATACACGCGAGTCAATAAGTTTTCCCATTTTTTTGTGGTAAAATTAGGTGCCTCACTTATATGCAGGTCGACTTATACGCGAGTATATACGGTACCAGTCAAGCCGTCTGATACAAATGTCAGAGACCTCTTCCCACTTGCTCCTGGCTCTTAGCTGAAAGCAAAGAACTAGCAAATGTAGCACTTAGTAGGTGCAGGGAGCGAATTTGTTATCTCCAGATGTTATGGATCATACTTTTCATCAGCCCCTGCCAGCATGGCCAATTGGCAGGGGCTGATGGGAATTGTAGTCCATAACATCTGGAGTGCCAAAGGTTCGCCACCACGGCTCTATCTTCTGCTGCAAGGAAAATGCCTCCTATCCTGGCCTGTTTCCATCAACCTTGTCTCCGTCCTCTGGATGTTTTTGAAGGCGTTTGGTGACATTGATTGTTCTTCACCTCGTGGTGATAGCTGTCTTCCCACATTCAGATGAGATAGGTTCATGCAAAAATATGGACATTTCACTTAGTCTTGCTTGCAGGAACACAGCTTTGTTGTTTATTTAGGGGTGACTGTGGACAAGTAGACAATGTTCTATGCGTTGCCGAAGGCTGTCACGGCCAGAATCAACTGGCTGTTTAGGGTTTTTCCAGGTGGTGTTGCTGTGGTCTGATAGTTTTTGCACCTCTCACCCACAACTGTGGTTGGCATCTTCAGAGGCATGTCACTGTAAGATGTGTTTCTCTCTCTGACAGCGGAGAGATTGTGTGGTGGGGTATATATTTGTCACCTTCAGGGGAAGTGAGGCTTATTTGCATGTGTGTGGGTGTTCGTATACAGTTGTTGGCATTTGTCGGGGGGGGGGGTGTTTCTCCCTCACCCCAAGAAAGGCAGCAATAAAGGGGAGTCCAATAAGCGGATCCCGAAAATGCAGATTTTTAAAGCATTTTTTTGACCGCGTTGGCCTTTTGCCTTTTCAAAAGGGTCCTCTTCCTTCCTCCCAGCAGTTGAAAACTGGACCTGGCCAAGCTGAGCTCAACATTTAACTGAGCCCCCATCCCCGAACCCCACAGCTCACAGTTCGATGCTGGGCTCTGCCAGGTCCAGCTTTAAGCAGCGGCTCCCACCAAAGCTCTTCCTGTCAGCTAGACTTTGGAGGCAGAGCTTAGTGCAGAGTCTACAGTTTGATAGTGGACTCTGCCTTCAAACGGCAACCTTTGCATTGCAAGTTTTGGAGATGCCGGTGCTTAAAATCGGACAGGCAGAATCCAGCCTTGAACTCTGCCCGTTTCCAACCTCCATGTGTTTCTCAGTGGCAGCCGGCGGCGCCTGATGGCTGTTGAATTAGAGATTTGTGGAGGTTGGTGGCAGGTATATTTTTGGGGCGCAAAAACCTGAACGTTTTCAGAAACGTGCTGATGTAAAGTATTGGCTTTTTTTCACGGTTTTCAAATAGTTCTGGGTCTCTGAACCTGAACCTGAAAACCACCACTGATACGAGCTTTGCCCTAGTTATCCCACACCAAGCATCCAGATAACCGAACAAGGTCATTGGTTGATATTCACTACATTCTTTTAAATGAGGTAAAATAGCTTTGGTGGTGGAGATAACTGCCTACTTACGGTGACTCCTGTAGGGTTTTCAGAGCAAGGTGGCTTTCCATTGTCTGGCTCCGCATAGCAACCCTGGACTTCCTTGGTGGTCTCCCACCCAAGTACTAAGCAAGGCTGAGATCTGACAAGATCAGGCTAGCCTGGACCACCCAGGTCAGGGCAAAATATAGTTTTTTTTCAGGTCTTCACTGAGGCACTATTTGAACCTATGGCCTCCTGCCCACCTAAGGAAACCAACATTTTAAGACTGTTCTCTTCCTGGCATTATGTTAGCCTGTACCAGTGGTGGCGAACCTATGGCACGGGTGCCAGAGGTGGCACTCAGAGCCCTCTCTGTGGGCATAGCAAGAAACAGAGTGCCTCCATCTAGGGGCTGGCTTGGGCCACTGGGCTTGATTATTAGCATTAAACCTAAGACCTAGTTTTGGGGAAGCAGTGTAGGTAACCCTGTTAAGCGCTGTTAAACCCCACTTATTTTCATGCGAAGAACTGAAGCACAATCTGTCTTACCTGGAAGTAAGCTTGGTTGCTGGCAATGGGGCTTGCTTCTGAGTAAAACCTCCTAGGGTCGTGATTCACCCGTTGGAAGAGTTGCACAGTTGCTTCAAAGCAAAGCCACCGACTACCACCAAGCTTACTCCCGAGTAACGCACGCTTCAGAGCCAACCATATTTTCTAAACTAAAATCTCAGTAATACTCTGGGTTAAATCTTCATGTTGGCACTTCTAGTCAAATAAGTGGATTTTGAGTTGCAGTTTGGGCACTCAACCTCGAAAAGGTTCGCCATCACTGGCTGATACAATTTCAGAGTTAAATGTCAATTTTGGAAACAGTGTGTTACCCACAAGGATAAAGTGGGCTTCAGGAGTGACCCAACCTTTATCCTTCTAGGTCATTCTCTTTTTCACGGGTCTGGGGAGATTGGCTTTCCAATGCCTGGCCCTTCCTTTGGAACAAGGCCTTGTTTGAACAATGACAATTTATCTGATGTTCAGCCATAAGGTCCTTGGTAGGTATGAGTCAATCTGTATCAAGGAAGAGTTCTCAGAGGTCCAGAGCTTCAGTCTCAACAACTGGTAGGTAATTAGAGGGTGTTTAGCTAAAGCTTACCTGTCCAACAGGTTGGAACTCCAAAAGAGATACATACATACTAGCTTAGGGGGGAGGCTACATCTGTGGCACATAGAACTCCCACTGGTGAATTCAGTAAACCAACGGGTGTCTTTACCATTGTTGCATAGATACCATCACCCCAACAGATGCCACTTAGGGCAGGAAGTTGATGGTAGATGATGATAGTAGTTAATTCCCCATAAACCAGGGGTGTCCAACTCTCGCCCTCCAGCTGTCCTTGGGCTACAATCCCCACCAGCCGCCCCTGCCAGCATAATGCTGGGAATCAATCCATGGACATCTGGAGGACCAGAGTTGGACACCCCCACACGGTAGCAAATTGCCCCATCCCTGAACTAGTTTGCCCACCCATGATGGTAGCTTTTTAATATGGAAACCAACATTGTGAATATTGGGTTAACATTTATGGTATATGCTGCATGTGTGTTGTATGGATCTACACAGAGGGATGTCCCTCTTTTTCTTAGAGTCATAGAGTTGGAAGAGACCCCAAGGGCCATCAAGTCCAACCCCCTGCAATACAGGAACACACAATCAAAGCACTCCTGTCAGATGGCCATCCACTCTCTTTAAAAACCTCCAAAGAAGGAGACCCCACCACACTCAGAGGAAGGGTATCTCTCTGTTGAACACCCCTTACTGTCAGGAAGTTTTTCCTGACGTTTAGGTGGAATCCTTTTTCCTTCACCTTGAACCCGTAACTCTTGAACCCTAGTCTCTGGAGCAGTAGAAAACAAGCTTACTCCGTCACCAGCATGACATCTCTTCAGATATCTAAACATGGCTATCATGTCACCTCTTAACCTCTTCACTAAACTAAACATACTCAGCTCCCTAAAAGTCTCTCCTCATAGGGCGTGGATTCCAGACCTTTTACCATTTTGGTTGCCTTCCTCTGGACATGTTCCAGCTTGTCAATGTCGTCCTTGAATTGGGGTGCCCAGAACCGTACACAGTTTTCCAAGTGAGGTTTAACCAATGCAGAATAGAGAGGTACAATTACATTCCTCCATCTAGACACTATACTCCTCTTGAGACAGCCCAGAATTGCATTGGCTTTCTTGGCCACCGCATCACATTGCTGGCTCATGTTCAGTTTGTGGTCTACTAAGACTCCCAGATCCCTTTCACATGTAGTGTTGCCAAGCCAAGTGTCACCCATCCTATATTTCTACATTTCATTTTTTTCCGCCTAAGTGTAGTATCTTATATTTATCTCTGTTGAAATTCATTTTGTTAGTTTTGGCCCAACGTTCTAGTCTGTCCAGGTCATTTTGAATCCTGACTCTGTCCTCTGGGGTATCAGCTACCCCTCCTAATTTGGCGTCATTTTTCTAGATGGTTCACCCAAAGGGAACAATTTAGTCACACGATGAAAATGGGGGCTTTTCCAGGACTTTGGAATTGTTGGCTTTGTCATCAAAGCCAAGGATTCTACCTGTTGACTGTGGGAAGAGCTTTCCCCACAATCGTATACTGGCCCACTCAGGAACCACCAAGAATGGAAATTCACAGTAAGTGAACAGAATTTCCCTTTCAAATTTGAAAATTTAAAGAGGCCTTTCCAGTTGAACAGACGTGCTTTGGAGGGCAGTTTCCCACAGCATATAACAAGTTCTAGAAAGACATCTGTTGTTCTAGCTTCCTGTTTTCCTCAACCTGCTAGAATTAGCCATCGTTCTTTTTAAAAAAAAAAAAAACCCTCAAGAAACTGTTCAGACGGGTGCTGTCTGATTGTCTTGACATCTTTATAAATGGAGGCTGTGGGAGAGAATCCAAAATAACTTTTTATGAGCATTTAAAGGGTACAGCGGACTTTTAATTGGAACCGTTACACAGAGCGAGGCATGATTGAGCGAAGCTCACTTGGTTTATTCTCCGTCTGAGTCTCTTTCTCAGGTAAAGATTTCATAGCTTAATCTTAGTTCTCATCACCAAGTGAAATAATATGTGACTGGTATTTGCTCACACTTGTTTGCATTTCTACATGGTGCTAACCTTCCCCGCTTCCTTTCCTTTTTGTCTCGGGGCAAGAATTTGTCTTTGCTGTTATGCTGCATGCTTGGGCTCCCTGCCAATCCACTTCCCTGCCTACGCAGTGACCTCTGGGAAAAGTTCACTCTCGTCCCTGCCTCGCTGTGCTGATGTTTGGAGCAAGAACTGGCTTATCCCAATAGGCCTTGTGAAGGCTACGCTTCAGAGAGAGCTTCCTGACTTTTGCAGGAGGTGGGTCTTCCTCCAAGAGTCGAAGAGCCGATTGCTTGATTGGTCTGGCCTCATCCCTCCTTCTTTCAGCCTGTGATTGATCCCCACTGGATAGGGGAGGCCTTCTGATCCCTGCCAATCAACTAACTGTGGTGTCGGTGCACAGCTGATCAGTGTGCGGGGCTCTCGTCAAAACTAGAGCATGGCTACCAATCCTGCTGGCCCTCTGGGGCCCCACAGCTGTTGCTGGTGAGCATCAGAAGCATCTCACCCCTTGATATTCTGCTGATGTTACTCTATGACCATGGTGGCGAACTTTTGGCACTCCAGATGTTATGGACTACAGTTCCCATCATCCCCTGTGGCCATGCCATGCTGGCAGGGGCTGATGGGAATTGAAGTCCATAACATCTGGAGTGCCAAAGGTTCGCCACCACTGCTCTATGAAGTACCATAGACATAGATAACAACAAATAGGTAAAGACAACATTCAGAGATAGATGTGTTTCCACTGCTTTCAGTTGCTGCATCTCTTCTTTGTGAATGGCTCTACAGATGGAGGGGGGGCTATAGAGTGGCCAACCTCCAGTCTTGTTCTTGGGGTATATCCCCCTTGAGGGAGTTAGCGCTGACATTTTCTTCACCAAATAGCTCGATTTGGGGCATTTTCAGGGGGAAGGTTGATAGCATGCATGTCTTCAGCAGTGCTGTCCATCCACCTTTTCTTTGGTCTTCCACATTGACGGTGGCCTCCAGGGTCAAAGTTTAGGGCCGTTTTTGCAACAGAAGTCTCCTCCTGTGGCATAATGTGCCCAAGACCAATCGAGCCGCAGCCTCATTTTCTTTGTTATTGTAATTTCAAGTCTCTGCCTTGTGTCTCCATTTGTAACCCAATCGAAAAGAGTTGCCAACCTCCAATGGGGCCTGGGGATCTGGAGAATAATAACTGATCTCCAAGACAACAAAGATCAAATCCTGTGGAGAAGGGTGCACTGAGATCCATCTCTACCCCAGGTGCCACCTCCAAATCTTCAGGAATTTCTCATCTTGGAGTTGGCCATCCTAAAGGGGTGAGAACTGGGCTATGAGAATTGCTGTCAAAGAGATCCAACGCAGCCTGGAGTTTAAAGGATCACCAGGGGCAAGTCGATTTATGGCTACCAATCTTGATCCTCTTTGAGCTGAGATTGCAAATGCCTTGCATCACGTACCAGGGTGCCTCGGGAGCAACAGCCAAAGAGAAGGCCATTGCTTCACATCCCGCATGTGAGCTCCCCAAAGGCACCTGGTATTACCGCGCAGCAGAGTGCTGACCAGATGGACTCTGGTCTGATCCAGCTGGCTTGTTCCCTATGTTCTTATGCCATAAGAGGGATGTGGTTGTAGAATAAGATTGTACCCCTTTCCAAAACTGAGACTTAGGAAAAGGGGTCTACAAAGATACTTAAACAACTACCCTGTTTCCCCGAAAATAAGACCTCCCCCCCAAAATAAGCCCTAGCATGATTTTTCGGGATTTTCGGAGGATGCTTGCAAATATAAGCCCCACTCCAAAAATAAGCCCTAGAAACACTCCCCGTGAGCTGATCTGGTCACGCAAAAGTAAAGTCATGAAAAAATAAGACACCCCCGAAAATAAGCCCCAACGCGATCTTTGGAGCAAAACTGATATGACCTGTCTTATTTTCGGGAAACACGCTTAGCTGCTGTATGACAAAAGCCACATTCGATAGCAGTCTAACAACAAATACCAGCAATGGCCGATGGAAATAGGGAGCCATTATTAATGGTAAAATTCTTGCTTCAGTCTCCAGCAGAAAAAGAAAGCACGAGGCTGAATAGCTGAAGTTGGGGGATTGGTGTGAAGTCTGCCCATTATTTTTAACTCATCCGAATCTTTGCTGTATGCCTGTTCAGTTTTGAAAACAATTTTGTAGAAGGAGCAAGCTGGCTTGCACTGAGTTGCAACGTTGGCCCATGTAGCTCAGTATTTATTGCCTGTTCTGACTGGCAGTGGCTGTCTATGGACCCAGGCCAAGAAAGGTGTTTCCTAGCACCTGCTCCTGGAAATTCTTCAGTCAGCAATGCCAGATATTGAAACTGCAAACCTCCTCTGTACTGTGCGTGTGATCAACGCTGAGCCCTTTCCGCTTTTCCATTCTGTGTTACTTTTGTGTGAGTCATGCAATATGTGTCTCTCCCCAACTGTCCTATCAGCACAGGCAAAATAGTTTCAGAATAGTAACTAAGGAGTATAGTTGATTAGAACAAAGTGAGGCTGGTGGTTTCTATCCCAAATAGACTAACTGAGGGAAAGGAAGTATTTCTAGCGGATACTGTTCATGCATAGTTCAGTCTGGAAACTACAAAGGGATAATAATAATAATAATAATAATAATAATAATAATAATAATAATAATAATAATAATAATAATAATAATAATAATAATAATAATAATGACATTTATAAGTTGTGAGTTTCGAGCAAGGGGACAGAATTTATGGTTAGCATTCGCTCGCTTAGATCTGTGGCTGGCATCTCAGAGGATCCTGAAGATGCCAGCCACAGATGCAGGCAAAACGTCAGGAGAGAATGCTGCTAGAACACGGCCATACAGCCCGGAAACCACACAGCACCCAAGTGATTCCGGCCGTGAAAGCCTTCAACAACAACAACAACAACAACAACAATAATAATAATAATAATAATAATAATAATAATAATAATAATAATAAAAGGGCCATCAAGTCACATCTCACATTAGGATCCCTGATTGTTGTTGTTTTTTAAGGCAAGACATGAGTGCAAATGGTTTGCTACTGACTGCTTATGCGTCGTGCCCATCCAAGCACTAACCATGGCCAACCCTCCTCCTCAACTGAATAGTTTGGCTATTCAGGCTGCTAATAGGTTAGGCCAGGTGGAATATCATGCAGAACAATAGTATGGTTGGAAAGTGGCCAGTGGTGGGATCCAAAAATTTTAGTAACAGGTTCCCATGATGGTGGGATTCAAGCTGTGGCATAGCGCCAGTGGGGCTGGGTGGGGCACGACGGGGGTGTGGCTGGGCATTCCGGGCTGGTTGTGGCAAGGACGACACCGCGCTTCAGTCCTTGGGCAGGAAATGAATGCACCTCCTGCTAGACTGCTTCAAGTTCTGCGCGCTACTGCTGAGAGGAGGGGCGTAAATAAGGCAAAAATTACGTGGCAAAATCACCAATTAGTAACCCCCTCTCGGCACACACAAATAATTAGTAACCTACTCTCGGGAACCTGTGAGAACCTGCTGGATCCCACCTCTGAAAGTGGCATATCTACCTCTGACCCAGTTGTTCTCTGACAGAAAGACAGGGTCAAGTTTTGCCTCTTTGTCCCCTTTTGTTCATCTACCCTTACACTATCCCTGTGTAAATGAGAGAACACTCCTACGGAGAAAATCGCAAGAGACATTGAGTCGGTACAGATGTTCCTCTGTTTACAAAATGACTCCTTGCTTATAGCTTTCTTGCAGGGTACGTGGATGCTTTCCCAGCAAGGTCATACTTCAGGACAGGAGACTGCAGCACTCTTGATCTTTAAAGCTAGGCTGCTGGTTCAATGTAATGTTATCCACACAGATGATGCAAAGTGACCCCGCCCAGACCTAAATCTTTTCAGTGCACAAACCCTCACTCACTAAAATGAAGACCCCCCCCCCCCTTGTGTATGTGCACAGAAGCACATGCTGGAAGTCACGTTTCCATCTTGACTTTTGGGCAGGCGGAAAGAATGCAGTGATGCTTTCTTGCCCTCCGTGCTGACAACTGCACAGATCTGTAGTTGCAGTGTTGAAATTTTATTTATTTATTTACAAAAGTTGAAAGCCACCTTCTTACCTTCACAAAGGCTGCCAACGTGACTAACAATGCAGAGTCACACATGGAAGCCGTTAAAACCATTCTCCCCCCCACCCTACCAAAAAAAATCTGGGAAGACTGAAGGAATGGTATACTTCCCTTCTTTTTGGCAGACCTTTATCACTAGATAGAATCGCAAGCTTTTCCAGCTCAGGAATCCATTTCAGCAGCTCTGTCAGCATGGCCAATTGGCCATGCTGGCAGGGCTGATGGGAATTGTAGTTCCTGAACATCTGGAGAGTCAAGAGGTTCCTACCCCTGCCTCATGAGCAGCATGCATAGGAGGTTAAGAGGTCGGGTATCTAATCTGAGGAACCGAGTTTGATTCCCAGCCTGTCATTTTGAGCTGTGGAGGCTTATCTGGGGAATTCAGATTAGCCTGCGCTTCCCACACATGCCAGCTGGGTGACCTTTGCCAAGGCTCACAGTTCTTCGATTTTCAGCCCTACCCAATTCCAATAGTGTTTTTGTATGGAAAGGGAAAGGAGGTTGTAAACCCCTTTGAGTCTCCTTACAGGAGAGAAAGGGGGGTATAAATCCAAACACTTCTTCCTCTTCTTAAAATAGATACAAGCAATTGTCCTCCTAACCGTGCCAGGGAGCTAAGCAAAGGTTCCCTACCTCTGAGCAGCACAGAGCCGCCTGCGAAAGCCCCCCTGCCAGCCGCTGCTTGAACTGCATGGCATTAGTACAGGGTCTGCTTGGCTGCACAGTTTATGGGGAACGTTGCATACAAGACATAAAAATAGCCATTAAAACATCAGTTAAGAAGACGAGATCGCTGAAGGGATGTCAAAAGAAACAAAAAGTCTTTACCCGTTGGTGGAAAACAGCAGCAGCAAGGGGACAGTTGAGTCTCCCTGGGGAGAGAGTTCCAGAACTTTGGTGCCACGACCAAGAAGGCCTTCCAGGTTGCCACCTACCTAATCCCAGAAGCATCCCAAGCACCGCCTCTGAAGACGACTGTAGTGGTTGGGTAAGTTCAAAAGAGTAAGTGTCCTCAGATATGTCAGTCCCAAACAGCATAATAGGGCGAAATCAACACCAGGACATTGGAATTTTTGCCTGTGAAACCAATAGGGAGCCTGTGCGGATGGGCCAAACTGCTGCTATAACCTTTAGTTTACAGCAGTGGCGTAGGAGGTTAAGAGCTTGTGTATCTAATCTGAAGGAACTGAAGTTTGATTCCCAGCTCTGCCGCCTGAGCTGTGGAGGCTTATCTGTGAATTCAGATTAGCCTGTATTACTCCCACACACGCCAGCTGGGTGACCTTTGTTGTCACAGCTCCCACCTCACCACAGGTGTTTGTTGTGAGGGGAAGGGCAAGGAGATTGTAAGCTCCTTTGAGTCTCCTGCAGGAGAGAAAGGGGGGATATAAATCCAAACTCCTCCTCCTCCTCCTCTTCCTCCTCCTCCTTCTTCTTCTTCTTCTTCATCTCCTCCTTCTTCTTCCACCATTCTGCACCAACTGAAGCTTTGGAACTTATCAAGGACAGCCCCATGCAGAGCAAATGGTAGTAATCTAATCTAGATGTAGAACATTAAACTAGATCTTGACCTACTCCAGCAAGATAGTTCTTGCACATCTGTTCATTCATGGAACATGGAAAGGAGGAGGAGGAGGAGGAGGAGGAGGAGGAGGAGGAGGAGGAGAAGAAGAAGAAGAAGAAGAAGAAGAAGAAGAAGAAGAAGAAGAAGCAGGAGGAGGAAGGAGGAGAAGAAGCAGCAGCAGCAGCAGCAGCAGGAGGAGGAGGAGGAGGAGGAGGAGGAGGAGAAGGAGGAGAAGAAGGAGGAGAAGGAGGAGAAGGAGGAGAAGGAGAAGGAGAAGGAGAAGGAGAAGAAGAAGAGGAAGAGGAAGAGGAAGAGGAAGAGGAAGAGGAAGAGGAAGAGGAAGAGGAAGAGGAAGAGGAAGAGGAAGAGGAAGAGGAAGGAGGAGAAGAGGAAGAAGAAGAAGCAGCAGGAGGAGGAGGAGAAGAGGAAGAAGAAGAAGCAGGAGGAGGAGGAGGAGGAGTAGTTTGGGTCTATTCCCTGCACTTTCCCTCCTGTAAAGAACCTCTCAGCACCAGCCTGACTAATAGCAATTAAAGGAAATCCCTTGTGTACCAGGGGAAGAAAAGAGACTACATATAATTCAGCCTTTGTAGCTGGAGGAGCCGCTCAGTAGAGCCAAGGATAAAAAGAACAGCAATGAGGTCTCACCCAAAGGTCAGCTTTCAGGGGTGAGGGAAACTGACCATTAGGGATGCCCAGAAATCTCATCAGAGGATTTTGGGGTGCAAAATAACCTCCCTGCTGGCTTCCTAACCGCTTTAGCTAAACATCCCAGACTGCTTTTTAGCATGTGCATCACCCGTCACCCAGAAGACAGATCCGTATTTGGGACCGGTCAGCTCCAAAGCACTTCATGAGCGGCAGACCCTAATCTGGTGAACCAGATTTGTCATCCCCCCTCCCTAACTCCTGCACATGAAGCCTTGATTCTTTTGTAGAAACTAATGTAGACACATTTAGGCTGCGTGAGCAGGGGCCTGCTTCTACTTGTCTTCGTTGCAGGATGTGAACATGGCTACGGTAACACTGTTTTCAGTTAGAACATAAGAACATAAGAAAGAGCCAGCTGGATCAGACCAGAGTCCATCTAGTCCAGCTCTCTGCTACTCGCAGTGACCCACCAGGTGCCTTTGGGAGCTCACAGGCAGGATGTGAAAGCAATGGCCTGCTGCTGCTGCTGCTCCTGAGCACCTGGTCTGCTATGGCATTTGCAATCTGAGATCAAGGAGGATCAAGATTGGGAGCCATAGATCGACTTCTCCTCCATAGATCTGTCCAAGCCCCTTTTAAAGCTATCCAGGTGAGTGGCCATCACCACCTCCTGTGGCAGCATATTCCAAACACCAATCACACGTTGCGTGAAGAAGTGTTTCCTTTTATTAGTCCTAATTCTTCCCCCCAGCATTTTCAATGGATGCCAGCATTTTCAATGTATAACCTAACAGAAGAAGAGACGGTTTGTATATCCTACTTGAGTCTTGGCTTACCAGCTCCTTTTCCCTTCCTCTCCTGTGCAGCACCAAAGAATTATAATTACTGAAAAGAAAAGTCCCTTTGGGCATGCTGGGAGTGCTCCCCCCCAATCCCACAGAGTCCTGTTTCCTGTATCTTGGATGCTCATGGTGGCCACTAATCTAAAGGACACAACAACGGCAGGGAGTCCACTTTCACTGTGGAAATCTCAGACGCTGAACTCCAGCGAAAGGGAAACCCTTCCCGTTGAGCGCCAAGGTGCAGAGGGAGCACGGCTGGTACTCACCTGTCTCTCTGTCCAGCTGGCTCACCTGTTGAGCTGATGATTTGGTCACCCACCTGTGCAAATGACGACATTTGTTGGGACATTTATAGGCTGCATTTGTGGGTGGGTCAGTTTGGAAAAATTTATTGTAAAGTAAACTCTGAGATCTGGCCTGTCTTTGAGGAAATATTTTTTCATATATACGCTGATAAAAAATATTTCCCTTGGGAAAACTCACAGTTTAACTAGAGGACTGTGTATTGAGGATGTGTGTTGGAAATGTGGGAAAACGGGGAGGGGGGGCGGGAGAGAGAGAGAGAGAGAGAGAGAGAGAGAGAGAGAGAGAGAGAGAGAGAGAGAGAGACTGGAGCCGTTAATGTCAGCACCAAAGCATCAGAGCTGCAGTTGTGATGGAGAGGGCAGATGCCGCCAGTCACGCGGCTGCAGACACTGGGAGCTGTCAGAATTGGCCAGGTCAAGGCAGGTGTGGGCTGGACACAGAGTGGGTAACAATGGGTTTATGTGGTCTATAACCCGCCCATAGGTAGATGTGGAGGGGGTGGGCCAACAGTGGGGCCTCCCCATTGGACAGCCCCTTAATCGGCCCCCTCTGGGAGTTTGAGCGCTTTGACAGGGTTCTGCCAACCAGAGGGGCATTTCATTCTCTCTCATGATGGTGGCCCATGGGTTGAACCACTGATTTTGCCGGCACAGCTTTGCGGTGGGCAAAAGGGGGGCGATCCCACATCCAGACCAGGAGCAGGAATTTGCTCCTGAGAGACTCTGGCCCACTGCGGCCACTGTGGATACGTGGCACTGCTGCACAGCTGCTCTGCAGCAACATAACTGGCCCTAGTGCTGCATTGTTGCCTCTCATGCCAATATTAGAGGAGGACAAGGAGGAGGAGGAGGAGGAGGAGGAGGAGGAGGAGGAGGAGGAGGAGGAGTTGTTTGGATTTATATCCCCCCCCTTTCTCTCCTGCAGGAGACTCAAAGGGGCTGAAAATCTCCTTGCCCTACCCCCCTCACAACAAACACCCTGTGAGGTGGGTGGGGCTGAGAGAGCTCCGAGAAGCTGTGACTAGCCCAAGGTCACCCAGCTGGCGTGTGTGGGAGGAGTTTAGGAGTCACACGGTGTTTGTTGTGAGAGGGGAAGGGCAAGGAGATTTTAAGCCCCTTTGAGTCTCCTGCAGGAGAGAAAGGGGGGATATAAATCCAAACTCCTCCTCCTCCTCCTCCTCCTCTTCTTCTTCTTCACTGAGGACAATATTTCTTTGATATCCCCCTTGGAATTAAATAGGAGTTGCCTATGGCTGGCATCTTCAGAGGTGTGTCACAGCCAGATGTATTTCTGTCTGTGGCAAAGAAGCAGATCTTACTGTGACCTGCCTCTGAAGATGCCAGCCCTAGATGCGGGTGAAAAGTTAGGAGCGAAAACTACCAGAACAAAACCACACAGCCTGGAAAACCCACAACGGCCATTTGATTCCAGCCGTGAAAGCCTTCAATAATACAATTTTAATAATCACTACCTCAGACATGTCATTCTGAGAATATGGAATAGATTTAAACCTAGACTATGTCAAAAAACAACAACTGTGTGGTTCTCACCACAAGAAGCGGTGAGATGAGAAATGGTAGTTGGGAACAGGAGGACAACAAGGTGCGACTTTTACACAAGGAGAGTGTCAATTGAAATTGAGAGAATAGTTACAGCCCGATCCAGATTCGGGGGGGGGGGGGGGAGAGGCAGAACAGGTTGTTGGAAACATTTCAGGCCCATGCCAATGTGGTTGCCCATCCCACCAATGCAAGTGACATCTTCACTGATGGGGAGGGCAAACTGGGTGACAGTCAGGCAAGCGAAGTGTGCATAGCCAACCCAACCCAATCCACCGTTTGGCCTCCCCTTCCTTTCTTGTTCAATCCATGCAAGAGTAACTGCTATTGTGGGGACAGAGAAAGCCAGGAGGAGAGAGGAAACCCGAAGAAAGTGAAGCGTGCGTTGATTCCCTTTGCTTTCCCTGAAAAGTCACACTTTGGCCCCTTCCGCACAACGCAAAATAATGCGTTTTCAAACCACTTTCACAACTGTTTGCAAGTGGGTTTTGCCATTCCGCACAGCTTCAAAGAGCACTGAAAGCAGTTTGTAAGTGCCTTATTCTGCATGTGCGGAATGAGCCTTAGAGAGCTTTTGGAAAGGGCAGGCATTCTCTGCGATGAGAGCGCGGTGAATTCCGGAGAGTGGGAAGCATGTTCGTAACCGAGAGTCCATCAAAGAGAATGTACACTCGACACAAAGGAGACCAAACGTCTGTAAATGGCCTGCAACGCTGCAGCTGACCGGTTCGCATCCTGGGGCTCCTTTATTATCCTTGAAGAGATAACTACATTATTAAATTAGCATTTGGGAATATTGCTGTGTGGCCTCCTAAACTTGACATACAGGCAAGCCTTAGCATGCCCTAACCCAGCCCTGACTCCCACACCGCAAGACTGAAGCCTGGCTGTGCACGGAACAAGGAAACTGACTTTATTTTTAAAAAGCAGTGAAAGAGCTATTTCCTCCTCCTCGTATTTGGGGCAGGCCAGCATGACCCGACCAGCCACATAAACACACAGAAGCTGGTGCTGAATCACTTGGTAAAACGATCCATAACCGAGCAGACAAAAGAGCAAATGCCACAACGCTGTTTGTTCCATTTGGCCTGAAAGGCAGGCTAAGTCCTCTTCTGTCCTCCTTCGGGGAAGAGAACAGAAAAGAACGAGGAAGACTCCTCCTCCGCCCCACCCAAGCGTTGATGTCTGGGTGGCCGGGGGGTCCTCCTTTCTGGAGACCCTGCCTCGTTTGGATTGTCAGGGCTGAGCATAAGGCAGGTTCCCAAAAATCCCACTTGGAGGGAAGAGGAGCCCAACCCCCATTGTTTTGTTCTACGGAGGAGAAGGTGCTGCTTATATCCTCCAGTTCAGACGCCTGCCTACGTCTCTCTCCACTGCAGAGTAGTACGGGAAAGGGGTTGCAGCAGCCGTGCTAAGCGCTAGCTGCAAGGGGCAGCCCCCAGTTTGTCAAAAATGGGTCTGATGCAGTGCACGTCCCAACCCCAGAAGCAAAGATGCATTTGCAAGACCATCCTCAATTCCCCCGTCCCCACCCACCCTATTTTATGGCACAGCACAACCTGAGAGCTGAATTCTGGGATAGAATCATAGTGTTTGAAGAGACCCCAAGGGCCATCCAGTCCAACCCCCTGCCATGCAGGAATACACAATCAAAACACTCCCAACATATGTTCATCCAGCCTCTCTTTTAAAACCTCCAAGGAAGGAGTCTCCACCACTCTCCGAGGCAGCGAATGCTACTGTCGAACAGCCCTGACGATCAGGAAGTTCTTCATCATGTTTAGGTGGAATCTCTTTTCCTTCACCTTGAACCCATGACTCCGTGTCCCAGTCTCTGAGGCATCAGAAAACCAGCTTGCTCCCTCTTCGACATGACATCTGGTCACCACATCTCAAAAAGGATATTGAAGAGATAGAAAAAGTGCAGAGAAGGGCAACGAGGATGATTGAGGGACTGGAGCACTTTCCTTATGAGGAAAGGCTGCAGCGTTTGGGACTCTTTAGTTTGGAGAGGAGACGTCTGAGGGGGGATATGATTGAAGTCTATAAAATTATGCATGGGGTAGAAAATGTTGACAGAGAGAAATTTTTCTCTCTTTCTCACAATACTAGAACCAGGGGGCATTCATTGAAAATGCTGGGGGGAAGAATTAGAACTAATAAAAGGAAACACTTCTTCACGCAACGTGTGATTGGTGTTTGGAATATGCTGCCACAGGAGGTGGTGATGGCCACTCACCTGGATAGCTTTAAAAGGGGCTTGGACAGATTTATGGAGGAGAAGTCGATTTATGGCTACCAATCTTGATCCTCTTTGATCTGAGATTGCAAATGCCTTAACAGTCCAGGTGCTCGGGAGCAACAGCCGCAGAAGGCCATTGCTTTCACATCCTACATGTGAACTCCCAAAGGCACCTGGTGGGCCACTGCGAGTAGCAGAGAGCTGGACTAGATGGACTCTGGTCTGATCCAGCTGGCTTGTTCTTATGTTCTTATGTTTGCAAGTGTCTGTCACAATCCTGACAAGAAGGGATTAAGTGTGTGCATGTTAATTAGCTAGTGAGGTCAGTGTCTTACTCATTGATTAGGCCATTGGGCAGTTAATCCAACATCACTTATGTGAGACAGAGCAGGTAGGTCAGAGGTTATAAAGTTAACTGTGGCCCCTTCCGCACAACGCAAAATAATGCGTTTTCAAACCACTTTCACAACTGTTTGCAAGTGGGTTTTGCCATTCCGCACAGCTTCAAAGAGCACTGAAAGCAGTTTGAAAGTGCATTATTCTGCATGTGCGGAAGGAGCCAGAGTTTCTTTGTCTCACAGCACATGAGGTATATCTTTTGAACCTGTAACATGGATTCACCTTAAGAGGTGAATCCCTAGGCCACACCTGGGCTCACAGGTGCCTAAGTTCTGTAACGAAGTTTGTACTAGAATAGTAGGGATTTATTGTTTTATATTCCCTGTATACCCTACCCTAATTTAGCAAGTAAAGTTTCTTTTTTATATCATCACAGCAACTGTCTCTTGGTCTCTTGTTTACTCTGCTAATTACTCAAACAGGGAATCATTCCCCCAACGACATCCCTTCAAATATTTAAACATAGCCATCATGTCCCCGCTTAACCTTTGCTTCTCCAGATTCATAGAATTTTAGGCCCCTTCCGCACACGCAATATTGTAGGCGCAGAACAAGTATTGAAAAATCTTTTAAGTTTCCATACTGATATTTTTTCTAATTGCATTGCCTTTATGATTTTATGCTTTAATTATGATCAATTAAAGATGAACCAAAGTAGCCCTTTTGCTTTCTGGCTTTTGTTACTAGCCAGATCAGCAAAAAGCTTTGTTCTCAATTCTACATGGGAATGTATGAGATTATGAACTAAGTTGTTTTCGAGGTCTTCTGGCCCCGGCCCGGCACCTTGAGTCTGTTCTTTTCTGATACAAAGCAAGAACATGGCTAAACGTTTAGGCTCTTTGTCTAGAAAAGTAGGACGGTAGAAAACAGTAACTGATAAGGGGAAGTTGGGCCTAAGTTCATAAGACGTCAAAGGCAGAGTACTGACATCTTCCAATAAGGGCACTAGTTTGCCCCATCCCCACCCTTTCAAAATGATTGATTGATGATGATGAACTTTGGGGTGTATTCTTTTTACTGCTATTCTGATGTGCATTTCTCGCATGATGAGCACTCGCTGACTCACCTACTTTTGTCTGATACTCAGGCTAATCCATGGTTCTCTCTGATCGAAAGAAAGATTGAATCACTTGGTATATCTCTCGACTCGCTTTTCCCGCTATCTAGTTCAGAATCCTACAACTTGTTAAAACAAAAATTGTTGGAAAGCGAATGGATTAATTTATTTAGGGCTGCTATGAAAACTTGTTCACCCTTACATCTTTCAATACCCCTATATCAAAACAGGATGGCTCCCTATTTGTATTTTTTGACTAATTCAATGCAGAGAAGAGCCCTCACACTTGCTCGCTTCAATGTTTTCCCCTCCGCTTTATTGCGTGGTAGATTTAACAACTTGGAAATGAGCGAAAGGGTATGCTCTTGTGGTGAACAACAAATTGAAACATTGGCACATCAACTGCTTTGCTGCCCTAAATCTGCTAATATCAGATCAAAATATTCCAACATTCTTTCTAGGATACCTAGTGAAATGGAAGAATCAAGTAGACTCCCTTTCCTTCTGGACAATTCTGACAATGAAACTTGTGAATTGGTTGCACAGTTTTTACTGGAGGTGATGCACAATCAATAATTTATATTTTATCTTAAACCTTTGTATTTGTATACCTTTTATCTTAAACCTTTGTATTTGTATACCTTTTATCTCAGGTTTTTTTATTGTGTTATGATTATTGTTATGCCAAATAAAGGCTTATTATTATTATTATTCTGATGTAACCTATAAAAGTAAGAGACAGCAGCCATTTTAAGTGTGGCTCCCCTGAGGCTGTCTTGCCCGTCTGTTGGCGTGAATAAAATATTGATCTGATTTTATTCCTTTGTCGGCTTAAGCTTTTTGGCTTAAATATTTTGAGCCCGTTACCCTGCTGTAACAATATAATGCGTTTTCAAACCACTTTCACAACTGTTTGCACGTGGGTTTTGCTATTCCGCACCGCTTCAAAGAGCACTGAAAGCAGTTTGAAAGTGCATGATTCTGCATGTGCGGAATGAGTGGGAAGAGACACCAAGGGGTATCCAGTCCAACCCCCTGCCATGCAGGAACACACAGTTCAAGAACTCCTGACAGATGGTCATCCAGCCTCCACTTAGGTTCAGTTGTCGGGACTCCCAGATCCCAACAACTACTAAGACTCCAGGATCCCTTTCACATATAGTGTTGTCACCCATCCTATATCTGTGCATTCCATTTTTTTCTGCCAGAGTGTGTGTGTGTATTTATTTATTTATTTATTTATTTATTTATTTATTTATTTATTTATTTATTTATTTATTTATTTATTTATTTATTTCTTAAACTTTTATACCACCCCATCCCTGAGGGGCTCTGGGTGGTGTACAACATAAAGAATGACAATGTAGGATAACTAAAACATTTAAAAGCAGCGATAAAACCGTAAAAAACTATTTCTGATAAATATACAATAAATCTCAATGAAATGAATGGCGTTCAACAGTCTATTTTTAAAGTTCCCTCCCTTCCCCCGAAAGGGAGGAGTGGCGTCCAGCATTCTAATTTTAAAGTCCCCCCCCCCCCAAATAAATCTTGCATTTATCTCTGATGAAATTCATTTTGTTAGTTTTGGCCCAGCTCTCTAATCTGTCTGGATCATTTTGAATCCTGCCCCTGTCCTCCGGAGTGTAAGCTACCCCTCCTAATTTGGTGTCATCTGCAAATGTGATTAGCATGCCCTCTCTATTCCATCATCCAAGTCATTGATAAAAAAAATATTGAATAGCACTGGGCCCAGGACTGAACCCTGCGGCACCCCACTAGTCACTTCTCTCCATTTCTCTCCAGAACGAAGATGAGCTATCGGTGAGCATTCTTTGGATTCGGTCAGTCAACCAATTACAAATCCATCTAACAACAGCATTATCCAGCCCACATTATTGTAGTTTGGTGGGAATTACAAAGGGTGTTTGCTGCATGCAGGCAGAGGTGGGATCCAGCAGGTTCTCACAGGTTCCCGAGAGTAGGTTACTCATTATTTGTGTGTGCCGAGAGGGGGTTACGAATTGGTGATTTTGCCACGTGATTTTTGCCTTAGTTATGCCCCTCCTCTCTGCAGTAGCGCGCAGAACTTGAAGCAGTCTAGCAGGAGGTTCACCGGCGTGCGTGGCAGCCTGCGCCTGCGTGCATTCGTTTCCCGCCCAAGGACCGGCGCAGCGGCTGCGTCCTTGCCACAGCCCCGCCCCCGGAATGCCCGCCCACGCCCCCGTCGTGCCCCGCCCAGCCCCATTGGTGCTACGCCACAGTTTGAATCCCGCCACCATGGGAACCTGTTGCTAAAATTTTTGGATCCCACCACTGCATGGAGGGGATCTGAAAACAACCCTTTCAGATCAGAGAAACAGTCCGGAGGAGATGGCCCCCTTGCCTCACAATGTGGTCCCAATCCGAACGGGGCCCAGGCACCTGAAGACTAAAGCAAGACTCCAAGAAGCTAACATAAACCAAGCAAGAAATACCAGAAACTCCATTTGTAGGATTCTGAAGGGCACATCTGGGAGGAGGACACATCTGGGATCTGTGCCTACACCTGTCCCACCAATGAAAGGCGCTTGTCTGCTGGGCACATGAGAAAGGGCCTTTCTAGCAGCATCCCTGCAATTAGGGAAGGATTTTCTCAGGGAGGCATGCCTGCCCATTCCTGGTCGACGTTCTTCATAATGTTTCTTCCTCAGGGAGGCAGCTGAAGACAGTTTTATTTGGGACACCATTTTTGAATGACGCATTGTCGAAGGCTTTCACGGCCGGATTCCACTGATTATGGCGGGTTTTCCGGGCTGTGTGGCCGTGGTCTGGTGGATCTTGTTCCTAACGTTTCGCCTGCATCTGTGGACGGCATCTTCAGTGATGTATCACAGAGGGAAGTATGTTAGAGGGAAGAGGGACACAGTGTGGTCGATCTTCGGGAGGAAACTGAAGACAGTTTTATTTAGGATAACATTTTGGAATGATTTCGCTGTTCATATTGGTAGTCCAATTTGGAGTTCTTAAACTAGCTTCCAATGGCTTTAATAGCTTTTTATTCTGGGGTACTGTGTGGTTTCCGGGCTGTATGGCCGTGTCCTGCATCTGTGGCTGGCATCTTCAGAGGATCTGTGACCCAACTTCCTGGGCGTCAATTCCTGAGGATCCTCTGAAGATGCCAGCCACAGATGCAGGCGAAACGTCAGGAGAGAATGCTGCTACCCTGTTTCCCCGAATATAAGACATCCCCAGAAAATAAGACGTAGCAGAGGTTTTGCTGAAGTGCGAAATATAAGGCATATAAAGTAAAAGACGCGCCTTTAAAGTTTTTGTTTGGAAGCATGCCCGTTGACCAGAGCATGCAACTGTGGAGCGGAAAAATAAGACATCCCCTGAAAATAAGACATAGCACATCTTTGGGAGCAAAAATTAATATAAGGCACTGTCTTATTTTCGGGGAAACACGGTAGGACACGGCCATACATCCCGGAAACCACACAGCACCCCAGTGATTCCAGCTGTGAAAGCCTTCGACAATACAGCTTTTTATTGTGCTTCTATATAGTGTTTTATTTATATTGTAAGCCTCTTACAGGGGAGAAAGGCAGCTAATAACTGTTTTAAATAAACAGAAGAGAAATGGTTGCCCTCCTTGGGTCCCTAATATGTGTGCAGTGGAAGGTTAGGGGAATCCAGGACGTCAGCTGCAAGCACTCGTGGGCCACCTGGGCCGATCTTCACCTGCTCCTGTCCACATCCTCAAGAAAGCCCCGTTGCCAAGGAAGTTGAATAAAAATATGTATGTGTCCCTGGTCTGTTTGGGCTTCTTTCAACGCTTCTCTGTTCCTTTTTTGTGGGAGGCTCAGCCAATGAGTGAGGAGCATTCTCGTGTTCCTTGAAGCTGATTGGAGGCTGGCAAGAGAAAAGATGTTTGCAGAGTTGCCATCATCATCATCATCAATTGGCTCCTGCCTTATAAATTTACAGGGTCTCCCAGTTTCTTGCATGTTCTGCTCTCTCCTCAGCTCCTGATCTACTATCCAGGAAACAGACGGACAGACGGACAGACGGACAGACGGTGAGGTCCTTCAGGATGTGTTTCTTTTTGTGTATGTTATTGTCAGCAGCGCCGGCAATACGGGTAACTGAAGATAATAAGGGGAGGGAGGAAATTGTGCCCTAGTGCAAACCAAAAGGAGAAGGTTAGAACATAAGAACACATAGAACAAGCCAGCTGGATCAGACCAGGAGTCCCATCTAGTCCAGCTCTCTGCTACTTCGCGAGTGGCCCACCCTTGCCCGGGCCGCCCACCCCAGAAATTGCTTGGCAAAAACCTGGCATTTGCTTCCAGATTGCAATTTGCTTATCCCCCCCCCGCCCTTCCCCAGCGAGTGCAATTCAAAGAGACCCCCTCCCCCATTCTTTAGAGGTGTCATACCTTGAAGTGCAACGCAATAGGGGGAGATGGTTTACCTGGTCACTGCATCTTCTTGATGGAGGAACCCTCAGATGCCGCACGCGCGCGCACACACACACACACACACACACACGCAATAAAAAATGCAGCTGATTCTGCCTGGTGACAAAAAAACCAAACTGGGCAGGGAGAGAAATTGATGCTGCTGTCGGAAGAGGAGGCGTAATGCTCCAGCTCCTTGCGTGGAAGTTGTACCTGGAGATTGAACACACACACACACAAAGTTAAAGAATGTATGCCATCACATAGTGGAATTGTGGAAGATGGGGTGAAGGGACTGCAGAAATGTGCGTCGGGGGGGGGGGGTTGTATTTTTGTATTTTCGTTGTGCGTGCACAATGACATTAAAGTTTGTCCATCTTTATCTATCTACATAGTCCAAATCTGTCTAATTGATGCTCAGAGAACAATGCAGAAATGCAAAAGCCCAGAACAGATTATGCTGGATGAAATCTTGTGCCAGCAGAATCTGCCTTGTGGACCCTGATTGGGTGGAAAGGTGGCATTAAAATATTTTAAATAAATAGAGACTCCTGGCTCTCCAAGAAAGGAAGGCAAAGAATCGTCTGCCTTTTGTTGCCCTTCGTGTGAACTCTTGACAAACTACAGGTTGAGGGGCACTCCCAGGGTCCGAAGACAACAAGTCCTGCAGATGGGAGCAAACAGCAGTGGCGTAGCAGTGGCGTAGGAGGTTAAGGAGCAGCAGCGGCGTGGGAGGTTAAGAGCTCGTGTATCTAATCTGGAGGAACTGGGTTTGATTCCCAGCTCTGCCACCTGAGCTGTGGAGGCTTATCTGGGGAATTCAGATTAGCCTGTGAACTCCCATACACACCAGCTGGGTGACCTTGGGCTAGTCACAGCTTCTCGGAGCTCTCTCAGCCCCACCCACCTCACAGGGTGTTTGTTGTGAGGGGAGAAGGGCAAGGAGATTGTAAGCCCCTTTGAGTCTCCTGCAGGAGAGAAAGGGGGGATATAAATCCAAACTCCTCCTCCTCCTCCTCCTCCTCCTCCTCCTCCTCCTCCTCCTCTTCTTCTTCTTCTTCTTCTTCCTCTTCCTCTTCCTCTTCTTCTTCTTCTTCTTCTTCTTTTTCTTCTTCTTCTTCTTCTTCCTGAGTCTTGCATTCAGACATCTGCAGGAGAGAAGAATCTACAGATGCCTTCCTAAATCGGCCCATGTTCACGCAGAGGCGCAAATGCAAAGCAGAGTCCCGCTGCATGGGTGAAGAGGCATGGGCAGGCACAGGGGTGGGGGGAGATGGCAGTGGAGAGCAGCAGAGGTAGCTGGGCCAGGTGGGCCCCCAAGACGCTCCTCTTCTTAACACTCCCCCCCTTGTCTCTTTAGGGTGCAGCCAAGATGTCCTTCTCTGCCTGCCTTCTCCTTTGCCTTCTCGGCAGTCTCCTTTCCAGCTCCTGGGCGCAAGAAGGTAAGGAATGTTGACATCCCCTTTAGCATCAGGTGGCAGGAGGGCCTCCAAGCCTGATGGCGTCAGACGGAGATGCCGGGGAGATGCCAGGGCCTGAGGTTCACACGCTGGGCACACGGGGGTGCTGTGAGCACAGGAATCGACCAAGGGAAAGAAAGTCAGAGCGACGCCTCTGAGCCCATCTGTCTGTTGGCACAAGAGAAATGGCCCAGTTCAAGCACAGCGATGGAAACCAGTTTCTGACCCAAGTAGAAAGTGCTTAAGGGCATCAGGATTGTGAAGGGGATGAGGGGTAAGGGTTAGCTGTGAATTCAACTGGTGTGGGGTTAAGGTTAGGAAGACTAGGGTGCAGGGGCGTACCTAGGCAAACTGGAGCCCTGGGCAAAACCTGAGTTTGATGCCCCCCCACCCACGGGCGGCCAACCTCTCCCACGGTAAACAAACAATGATTTTTTCCACCAGGTTGTTTCAAAGTCACCATCACATTATAGAACATGCCCCAACTCACAAATCTGAACACAGCAGAAATATTTTTGAAAATGCTTTCGAAATGTTTTATTACTGCTATGAAAACATTTCATAGTGTTGTATCCAGTCCCTCCAATTGGGGAAAACAGCATCACCCCAGATTCTCCCTTTAAGGTGGATTTAAAAGGAGAATCTGGGGTCCCCCATTTAAACGACATTGAAAGTGATGCTGTTTTGGGGTGGATTCTCCCCCACCCTGAAACAGTATCACTTTCAATGTTTAAACCGGAAACCTCAGATTCTCCCTTTAAATCCATGCCGAAGGGGATGGATTTAATAATAATAATAATAACCTTTATTAGGCATTGAGAGAATAAAAGAAAGAAAGAAAACAAGCATTGGCAGGAAGGGGGTGGATTTAAAAGGAGAATCTGGGAAAATTTAGGGGGTGCCTGCTGTCAGGGGTGCAATTGTTAAGCCAGAAGCACCAAACTTTCAGGGTATCTTTAGGATCTTTAGGAGACTCTTCTAATGATACCACCCAGGTTTGGTGAAGTTTGGGTCAGGGGGTCCAAAGTTATGGACAGTCAAAGGTGTAGCCCCCATCTCCTATTAGCTCCCATTGGAAACAATGGGGGATGGGGCACTCCCTTTGGGAGTCCATAACTTTGGTCTCCCTAAACCAAACCTCACCAAACCTGGGTGATATCATCAGGAGAGTCTTCCAAAGAATCCCTGAAATTTTGGTGCTGCTAGCCTAAAAAATGCACCCCCCCGCAGGCCAAAAACGGAAAAAACACTGAAAATACAAAAAATCCCACAAACGAACCTACGCCCCCCCCCCCCCAAGGCTGCGCCCAGGGCAACTGCCCACTTTGCCCAATGGGAGGAACGCCTCTGCTAGGGTGGGCCCCCCAGGCAAGAGGAGCAGTTGTAAACGCAGCATTTTAGCAGTGAGGTCAGACAAGACAAGACAGAGCAGAGTAGAAAGCTGGAATCAATATTTGGCAGCAATTGCTCCTGATTTATGTATTTCTTTCTGACTATGCCAATAAAGGCTTATGTATGTATGTATATTTGACAGCACTCTTAACTTGGGGGGGGGATTTTCTACTCTCCCCACTAAGAGTTTTGAAGGAGAATTTTCTCACTGAAGTTCAATCGTCACATTCTGAATGTTATCTAAAAGACTCATTAGCCTACTTTGATTATTTTTTCAGAAGTTACATTGGAAGTTTTTGAATATGAAATGCCTTAGCAGCCAGAGTGAGGTAATGGTTGGAGTGCCGGACTAGAGTTCGGGAGAACCGGGTTCGAATCACCACTCATGGAAGCTAATTGGCTGCCCTTCGGCCTAACCTACTTCCCAGGGCTTGTTACAATCATAGAATCATAGAGTTGGAAGAGACACCAAGGAGGCAAATTCCCCTCTAGGAATAACTTTAAAAGGCAGAAGTAGTTGTCTGTGGAAGCACCGTAGAAGACATTACTGACCCAGCGGGATGATGTCATATCACAGCATTTACTATCTTCGGGACCGCATTACCCCATATGTCCCTATTCGTCCTCTGTGCTCAGCAGAGGCTAATTTACTGGTGGTCCCCGCCCCCTCCATGATGTGGCTGGCCTCCATGCGGAACACTCCAAGAGAACACTCTTCCTCCAGCTGTCCGGCCCCTGCGGGATCTTGGTGAATTCCGCAGGGCCTGTAAGACTGAGTTGTTCCGCCGGGCCTTTGGAGCAACCAGCCGCTGAGTATGGTGCCCCTGCTCTGTTACATCTAGGTTACCCTCCTATGGAGGAGTCCAGCCGTTCCCTTGGGGAGGGCTTTAAGAAAACGGGTTTACCGGACGCCTTCTACTATGGTATTAACCGCTGTTTTTAATGAAATGTAGTACTGTCGAAGGCTTTCACGGCCGGAATCACTGGGGTGTTGTGTGGTTTCCGGGCTGTGTGGCCGTGTTCTAGCAGCATTCTCTCCTGACGTTCCACCTGCATCTGTGGCTGGCATCTTCAGAGGATCTGTGACTCAACTTCCTGGGCGTCAATTTCTGAGGATCCTCTGAAGATGCCAGCCACAGATGCAGGCGGAACGTCAGGAGAGAATGCTGCTAGAACACGGCCACACAGCCCGGAAACCACACAGCACCCAAGAAATTTAGTACATTTTAACGAATACCCACACGGATGGAGCCTCTGTGGGTTGCTGTTGTTTTAATTGTATAGTTTGCTCCCGAACCTGATTTTGTATTAGTTTTTGTTGTACACCGCCTGGAGCCCCTCGGGGATAGGGCGGTATAAAAATCTAAATAATAAATAAAATAAATAAATACTAGGCAGATTATGTCCCCTTCTGCACATGCAGAATAATGCACTTTCAATCCACTTTCACAATTGTTTGCAGGTGGATTTTGCTATTCCGCCCAGTAAAATCCAGCTGCAACGTGCATTGAAAGTGGATTGAAAGTGCACTATTCTGCATGTGCGGAAGGGGCCTATGTTTATGGGGTGGTTTGCAATTGCCTCCCCCTATCCGCTACACTCAAGGCTTATATACCATTTCAACGTGTTCCTCGTCCAGCAAGACATGACCTATGCAGGCCTTCTGCAGTCATTATTCTGCACAGCAAACAAACAGGAGAAAGATCTGAAGAAAAGGAACAAAACAGAGGGAATTTCTGGGTTATGATCTGGCACCCCTTCGGTGGGTAAGCAATGCTTCCCAGCTTGGATCCTGCTGCAGTTGTGGTTGTCGGGGGTTCCTGCGTCCTTTTCAAACAGTCCTCTGTCTCTCGCAGGTGCTCAGAACGGCACCAAGCCTGAGGCCCGTGCTCAATGCCGTCCTGGCAATTTCTACTACAAACAATATTGCTATCAATTGTTTTATAACTACGTCTCCTGGGATCTTGCAGAGGTAAGTGCCACTGAGGAAAGGGGTGGGATTACTGCTATCCTATGATGAACAGAGACTTGGGGGGAGTTTTGTGGAAGGCGCAGGGACTGTGACCCCACAAGGGGCATCCCATAACCTCTGAGAATCAGACTTCATGAGAATATGGAATTATTATGGGGAAGGAAGAACTTGGAAATGCCATGTATCTTTTGTTTGCTTGCTTGTTTGTGTCTACCTGCCTTTTTATATACCTTGCTAAACTCAACGTCACTTACAATATGAATAAAGATACCTATTTTTTAAAAGACCCACATGAAAGACCACAATGTAAGGATTCCAATTAGCCCAAAGGTAGCCCAGAGATTCTCTCTCCTTCTCCGCCGAAGGAACCGGGTGCTCTCTCTGTGTCCTTATCAGGCCGCCTTTTAAAAATGAAACAAATAGAGGCAGAGACTTCAATAACGAACGAAACCAGAGCAAATGGAAAGAAACGTGTGTGTGTGTGTGTGTGTGTGCGGGAGGGGTGTATTCCTCTGTTGTAGCCTGTTTTATTTATTTATTTATTTATTATTTATTTATTACATTTATATACCGCCCTCCCCCGAAGGGCTCAGGGCGGTGAACATACAAAAAGAGCACAAAATAAAATCAATAAATCTCAGATCATTAAATAAATCATAGTAAATGGCTCTATAGTCTTTGAATCATTAAAACCCCATTAAAAGCAGCGTATTAGTTTAGTTTTATTAGTTTATTAGTTTATTAGTTTTAGATGAATAATTTGTTCTGGTTTCCCCTTGATTAGGATAAGGATGAAACCAGTAGTGGGATTCAATTAATTTAACAACTGGTTGTTGACAAGCACCATTTGAACAACCGGTTCTGCCCAAGTGGTGCGAACCGGCTGAATCCCACCACTGGATGAAACCCGTTTTCGCAGTTACTGTAAGTACTGTCAAAAGACATGCAGACGTCTCGTGATTGCAGCGAAACGGAGGGGCTGCACTACAGCGTCAAAAAAGGATTCGAGAAGCGGGAGACTCGTTGCCGTGTCGGGGCTGACTCTTTTCACTCCGCTCACCGGCAGACTCAAAGTTGTGGCCTCCACCGGGCCCCCTGGCTGCCAGAAATACAGGCCAGACAGCTGAGAGCTTTGAGTTCCTCTGATGGCTTCTTTCTTCTCCTCGCAGGTCGTGTGTCAGGGACAGAGTGGGCCCGAAACTTACCTGGCTTCCCTCCTCTCTGCAAGCGAGGGCAGAATAGTGAGCACCTACCTGAGCAGAAAGGGCGCTACCGACGTCTGGATTGGTCTGAGGACAACATCCAGCAATGGGGTAGGTGGTCCACTGAGGACTCTTTTCCCGCTGGCTACCCCAGTGGTAGGACTTTGACCTAAGTGGTAGGCCTGCAACCTAAGAGTACCCTGTGACTCCTCCTTCTCCTCCTGAACCAATCCATGTTCAGCAACCTGTGCAAAGGGACCACCACCTGGAGGGAGCATTAATTCCCTCTCTCAATCCTGAATGTATGTCTATGACCTTTGTTGGATGACCCACCTCCCTTCCCCCAGAGACGTGGTGAAGAAGAAGAACAAGAACAAGAAGAAGAACAAGAAGAACAAGAACAAGAAGAACAAGAACAAGAACAAGAAGAACAAGAAGAACAAGAAGAACAAGAACAAGAAGAACAAGAAGAAGAACAAGAAGAACAAGAAGAAGAACAAGAACAAGAACAAGAAGAACAAGAAGAACAAGAAGAAGAACAAGAAGAACAACAAGAAGAAGAGTTTTGGATTTATATCCCCCTTTCTCTCCTGCAGGAGACTCAAAGGGGCTGACAATCTCCTTGCCCTTCCCCCCTCACAACAAACACCCTGTGAGGTAGGTGGGGCTGAGAGAGCTCCCAGAAGCTGTGACTAGCCCAAGGTCACCCAACTGGCGTGTGTGGGAGTGTACAGGCTAATCTGGATTCCCCAGAGAAGCCTCCACAGCTCAGGCGGCAGAGCGGAGAATCAAACCCGGTTCCTCCAGATTAGATACACGAGCTCTTAACCTCCTACGCCACTGCTGCTCATTTACAGGATTTACACCCTGCCTTTCTTTCCTGCAAAGAGTCTCAAAGTAGTTTACAACCACCTCCCCTCCTTCTCCCCTCCCTCTTCCTACCTTAGGAGGTTGGTGGGGCTGAAACGGTTCCAGCAGAACTCCCACTGGCCCACGGTCACCAAGCCGGTTTCATGTGGAGGAGCAGGGAATTGAACCCAGTTCTCCAAATAAGGTCCACTGTTCATGTGCAAGAGTGAGGAATCAACCCTGGCTCTCCAGAGTCCACAACCCAACCATCTCCCCATGCTTGGGCCACTCATCGTTTTTAAACCGCTCATCCCGTCTCCTCTCCCCTTCAGGGGACTTTAGCAGAAACCCCCCAAAGCGTGAGCCTTTTTTCCACAGAGGAGGCGCTCTGAACCCCCTGCCCCCGGCCTTCTCTGCTCGTCTGCCTTCTCCTCCACTCGCCTTCTCTCACAAGGTGATCCTTTTTTGACCTCCTCAGTACATGGTCTGGGAATGGAGTGATGCCACCCCCCTGAGCTTGCCTCTCTGGGACGGCCACAACCTCAATACCGCCGTTTCCTCCAACGACTGCATCTCCATGGCCAACATCTGGAACACAAGTATGTAAAAACGGTCTGGACAAAGGAACGGAGGGGAGGGAGAGTGAGAAAAAAGTCCGTCAGGGATGAATCCTGCATGCACCATTGGCTGCCTCTGTGTCCAAATGGGCACCTATGTCCCTGTGCCCGTTGACCCACCCACCCACAAGGTATGGAGTGGGGGGTGAGTCCTGAGAGCTCCGTGCCTCTGGTGTTTTCTCAGGCAGAGCCTGTGAACTTTTTACATTCCTCATTGCGCCAGACAAATGTTGAGGACGACTGTTGTTGAATTCTGGGGTCTCTGGCCTGATGAGCTGAGAGCAAAATGTAATTCTAAGCAATGACCAGACAAATGTTACGTCCTCCAGGGGAGTCAAAGGCCTCTTCAAATAGTCTGTGGTCAGATATGGGGTTCTGGATTTTCTGGCAGGTAGAAGTGGAATATATTATGCAGGAAGGTTTCCTCACTTCCTTCCTTCCTCCCTCCCTCCCTCTTTCCCTCCCTCCCTCTTTCCCTTCCTCACTTCCTCCCTCCCCCCTCCCTCTTTCCCTTCCTTCCTTCCTTCCTGCCTCCCTCCATCTTTCCCTCCCTTCCTCCCTCCCTCCATCTTTCCCTTCCTTCCTTCCTTCCTTCCTTCCTTCCTTCCTCCCTCCCTCCATCTTTCTCTTCCTCCCTCCCTCCCTCCGTCTTTCCCTTCCTCCCTCCCTCCCTCCCTCCCTTCCTCCCTCTCTCCCTCCATCTTTCCCTTCCTCCCTCCCTCCCTCCGTCTTTCCCTTCCTTCCTCCTTTCCTCCCTCCCTCCCTCCCTCTGTCTTTCCCTTCCTTCCTCCCTCCCTCTCTCTGTCTTTCCCTCCCTTCCTCCCTCCCG
>NC_059430.1:3619728-3681793 GCF_021028975.2 Sphaerodactylus townsendi | reverse complement strand
TGTATGTATGTATGTATGTATGTATGTATGTATGTATGTATGTATGTATGTATTGTTGTATTGTATATATATTATATATATATTTGTATTGTTGTATTTTGGAACATTGAACTGTGTGGTAGACTGTTTAGTATTTTAGTAAGTTTTTCCTGTCAGTAAGAATATATTAGAATCCCAGCTTTGGTTTAAAGGCACCCTCTTAGATATGGTGTAGATTCTTAGGTATTACATTGATGGGTTTTCTTTTGATAGAACTAGCGGGCCCGGCCACGCGTTGCTGTCGCTGAGGCTGGTGAAGTGGAAAAGAAAGAAAAGGGGAAGCGAACGGTTCGAACATGTGTCATCGCACAATGCTTGGCTCCCCTCCCTCTCTCCCGTTCCCTTGCATGGCACCCCGCCTCATCCCTCCCTAACGTTCCCCTTCCTCTGCTAGGGTGGGTGGGCCATTTCCAGGTGGCTGGCCCTGGCCCTTTCACTCCCTTCCCTTGTAGGTGAATTATGTAGCTGAAAACACGTTGGGAGGCATGAGCTACGTTATGCTCAACTTTCAGAGCATTTGGTCCAGCAAACCCCCAGACCCTCCCTCATCTTCCCCTTCCTCTGCTAGGGTGGGTGGGCCATGTCCAGATGGCGGGCCCCATCTTTTTCACTCCAGATGGCAGCGGTTTTCAAGGAAGGCATGGTTGTTTCCCTTATATCAGAGGGGGTTGCTTTGACAGTCAGCAGATGGCGCTGTCAAGAGCCACAGTGGTCTGGAATGCAGATTGTTAAACTGTACAGGAGCTGGCAGGTGGTTTATTTTGGACAGGCAGCCATCTGGAAGGCTACCTGGTGTTTTCTCTAGGACAGGAGTTCCCAAAACCTTTGAGACTGTGGACACCTTTGAAGGTATCACACAGCATATGGTGTGCTGCAGTGGCAGCTACTACCATTAAGCAACACTTTCAAAAATTTGCACAGCCAATCAAAAGTTTTGATGGGCGAAATCCCCACTTTGCCTCATTTACTTTCTGAAAACGCTTGGTGGGTACCAGGAAAAGGGTCAGCAGGCGCCACGGTGCCCATGGGCACCACGATAAAGATCCCTAGGAGCAGCAGTGGCGTGGGAGGTTAAGAGCTCGTGTATCTAATCTGGAGGAACCGGGTTTGATTCCCAGCTCTGCCGCCTGAGCTGTGGAGGCTTCTCTGGGGAATTCAGATTAGCCTGTGCACTCCCACACATGCCAGCTGGGTGACCTTGGGCTAGTCCCAGCTTCTCGGAGCTCTCTCAGCCCCACCTACCTCACAGGGTGTTTGTTGTGAGGGGGGAAGGGCAAGGAGGTTGTGAGCCCCTTTGAGTCTCCTGCAGGAGAGAAAGGAGGGATATAAATCCAAACCCTTCTTCTTCTTCTTCTAGGCTAGAACTAGACAGACTTTTTATGTTCATCTATTCTATGCACTGCATTGGACAGTAATTATTACAACCATATTCAGTATGCAAATAGCCAAAGACAGAGTTTACTGTTGTTATCCAGTTCCATAGTCAAGATTCATAAGCGAGTTAACAGATAGGCGATCTACAAGGAGGACACTCTATAATTTAGGGTGCAGATCCGGGTTCTTGGAAGGAAGGGAGGCAGCTGTGAAGGCTCTTTAGTCTAAAAGGATGGGTTCCTCATAGTTGTTTCGGGAATACTGGAGAAGAAATTGCCTGCAGTAATGCTAATTCTGGCAGATGTATGAGTTGTTGGTGTCACAATGTTGACTGCCCCACTCAAGATAACCTGGAAGGAAAAAGAGAAACAGGCTGTGGAAATGTTTCTTCCTGTGCTGTAGGATCAGTGGCGTGGCTACCCTAATATTATCAGATCTCAGGAGCTAAGAAGAGTTGTTCCCGGCCCATATTTGGATGGGAGACCACTAAAGAAGTCCTGGGTTTGTTACGGGGAGGCAGGCAATAGAAAAACCAGAGCCTCTGAATATCTCCTGCCTTGAAAACCCTGCAGGGTTGCTGTGACTTGGTGGTGAAAGAAGATGTTTGGGGAGGGGAGGATTGGCAGTGTCAGAGGCCAACTCATCCTGCTGTTGCAGAGACTAAATGAAGGCATACCTAGGCAAACTGGAGCCCTGGGCAAAACCTGAGTTTGATGCCCCGCCAGCCACCCTCTCCCACCGTGACTAAACAACGATTTTTTCCACCAGGTCTGAAGTTTGGTTCAGGGGGTCCAAAGTTATGGACCCTCAAAGGTGTAGCCCCATCTCCTATTAGCTCCCATTGGAAACAATGGGGGTAGGGACGATCCCTTTGAGAGTCCATAACTTTGGACTCTGTAAACCAAACCTCACCAAACCTGGGTGATATCATCAGGAGAGTCTCCTGAAAAATCCCTGAAATCCTGGTGCTGCTAGCCTAAAAATTGCACCCTCTGCAGGCCAAAAACGAACCTGCAGTTTTTGCGCCCCCCACAAGGGGGCGCCCTGGGCAACTGCCCACTTTGCCCAATGGGAGGAACGCCTCTGACTAAATGTGTATGTGTCTCCCCTCACAACCACAGCAGATTTTGCACAGCTTGCCTTTCAGAGAAACAGTTTAGGGGAGTACCTGGCATGGGCTGAATTATTCCTCTACTGGTGTTCCTGGCAGTTTCTAAGCCTGCAAGGAGTTTTAGAAGGGCTGGCAAATCTGGAAATGGGGTTTGGACCCCTGGTAAGTGTCCGATCATTCTGACTTTATCTCTTCAACCACAGCATGGACACGTGAAGACACCTCACACGGAATCAGCAAGGCCAGCATTGCCTGCTCCGGCACCTTCCGCACAGCAAATGCACAACGAGTCACAGTCAGGATAAAATAACCCGTTTTCCTGTTTTTGCATCAGCATACATCTGAGCAGGCCGCAATTGGAGCCCACGGAAACAATCCGGGCTGCTGTCACGCCTTCGCACAGAGAAACTTCTCTTTCAAAAAATTTTACTTCCCACTATGCGTAGCTACGCAGGCATGGACAAATGAACCGCCACAACCATGCAGACGTCCCACGAGACAACCATCTGCACCTGTGGAGCTATGCAGATGCAAGTTGCAAAATTGAAAAAAAAAATAAGGAAGTGAGGCTAATAAAGTGCTCCTGCCCGGCCATTCACTCACAAGCAGTTGCAACCCGGATTTTTTTCAAGGGCCCCTTCCGCACATACAGAATAATGCACTTTCAATCCACTTTCAATCCACTTTGGAGCCTGATTTTACTGTGCAGGATAGCAAAATCCACTTGCAAACAATTGTGAAAATGGATTGAAAGTGCATTATTCTGCATGTGCGGAAGGGGGCAAGGATCACTTTTTTGGCAATTTTCAAAAACCTGGTTTGTTTTGTTTGTTTGTTTGTTTGTTTGTTTATTTAAATTTTTATACCGCCCCATCCCCAAGGGCTCTGGGCGGGAAATAACACGTGGCAGACACGTGGCAGACTCAAAGTTCCCCCCTCCCAAAAAACCCACAGGTTTTTAGCGTCCTACACCCATGTTTTACTGGCACGCACGGAAGGGAAGCTGTTCTCTCCAGATTCTGAGGCTGAGATTGTCCACATCACCTGCTGCCTGGCCCCTCCGGCTGGAGATGGTGGGGGCTGAACCCGAGATTCCTTTATTGTAAGCAGAGGCTGCCCCATTGAGCCATAGCCCCTCCCCAAACCCAGGAAGTGCCATATGCAGACTCAGACTGTCAGGTCGCCACATCTCAAAAAGGATATCGAAGAGATAGAAAAAGGGCAGAGAAGGGCAAAGAGGATGATTGAGGGATTGGAGCACCTTCCTTATGAGGAGAGGCTGCAGCATTTGGGACTCTTGAGTTTGGAGAGGAGACGTCTGAGGGGGGATATGATTGAAGTCTATAAAATTATGCATGGGGTAGAAAATGTGGACACAGAGAAATTTTTCTCTCTTTCTCACAATACTAGAACCAGGGGGCATCCATTGAAAATGCTGGGGGGAAGAATTAGGACTAATAAAAGGAAACACTTCTTCACGCAACGTGTGATTGGTGTTTGGAATATGCTGCCACAGGAGGTGGTGATGGCCACTAACCTGGATAGCTTTAAAAGGGGCTTGGACAGATTTATGGAGGAGAAGTCGATTTATGGCTCCCAATCTTGATCCTCTTTGATCTGAGATTGCAAATGCCTTAACAGTCCAGGTGCTCGGGAGCAACAGCCGCAGAAGGCCCTTGCTTTCACCTCCTGCCTGTGAGCTCCCAAAGGCACCTGGTGGGCCACTGCGAGTAGCAGAGAGCTGGACTAGATGGACTCTGCTCTGATCCAGCTGGCTTGTTCTTATGTTCTTATGTTCTTAGTGGGCCAAGGACGGTTCTGTCTTCTCAGACTGACAGCAGCTCCCTAAAGCGAGGCCTTTCACATCACCTTGTGGATAATATGATCCAGCTGGTGGGCCCAGACCGTTCAGAGCCAGACCCTTGAAAGGGATACGGTGTTCCACCTGGAGCCAGTGCAGTTCACAAAGCATCAGGCACTTATAGACTCCCCATGGCGACCTGATAAGGACCTGTGCGGCCACATTTTGGTCCAGCTGGAGCTTCCGGGTCAGAGTCAAGGGCAGCCCTGCATAGAACGAGCTACAGTAACCAGTTCTGGAGGTGACCATTGCCTGCGAGCTTGGAGCTTCTGCATGCTAAGTCCCTTTCCATGGCTTGAGAGCCGGCGTGGTGCAGTGGTTAAGAGTAGGTGGAGAACTGGGTTTGATTCCCTGCTCCTCCACACAAGCGGCAAACTCTTATCTGGTGAGCTGGGTTTGGTTCCTTGCTCCTACATTTCTGCTGGGTGGCCTTGAGCTAGTCACAGTTCATTCGGAACACGCTCCGCCCCACCTGGTTCACAAGGGGTCTGTTGAGGGGAGTTTCTAAGCCACCTTCAGCCTCCTTACAGGAGAGAAAGGTGGGGTATAAATCCAAACTCTTCCTCTTCTTCTTCTGTACTGCTGCTCATTCCGTGAGTGTAACTCCATCTCCGGGAGAACTACAGGTTTGAGATGCCTCAACTGAGGATGAAAAGACTCACCTTTGTCACAGGGAAGCACTGCGCAGTATTCATTTTTTCGAGAACGGATAGGTTGACCGCCTTGAAACCTGTAGAAGGTTGGAGACCCATTAGACCATTTCCATTGTCCCATCTGCATCGACAAGAAAGAAGTTCTGGTTAGGGGCAGAAGGACCAAACAATGAGGGATACATTTACACAGGAAATGGGCCGGCAGCCTTTCCCGAGATTTCTCCAAGGTCGCTCACCACGAAGTCTTAAAAGCATGAAAATAAACCAAGGCATTGAAAGCAGCATGAGTGGCTTCAAACTACAGTAATTAACCACCCCAGACCAAAGTCAAACAACTTCAGTTAACAGCCCAGATAAAAAGCTGGTGCGGGGCTATCCGCTGCTCCCAAGTCCTGTCGCCACCGTGGCTCAAAACAGTGGCAGGAGAAAAAATAAGACTTTTTTTTTAAAAAAGGGAAGAAAAAAATGAAGTTTCTCATGGAATAATGATTGCACACACACACACACACACACACACACACACACAATCCAAGGGCAAGAGCGTGATATGGTGGCAGCTTTAGCGGAGTCTCCAAAATTCCAGTGTGAGGATTTTGGGGGGAGGAGGCTGTGTGCAGGTTGAGATGGTAACCAGAGATTCTGATGCTGACAGCATGAGTGCTTTGGGAGAAGATGTGCCATATTTGGGCAGGGCCAGTGGTGGGATTCAGCAGATTTGCACCAGAACCAGTTGTTAAAATGTTAAAATTAACCAGTTGTTAATTTATTTGAATCCCACCACCCGAACCGGTTGTTAATTTTTTTGAATCACATCACTGGGCAGGACATATTTGGACGATTTTGGCCAAACTTCACCAAACTTGGGTAGTATCATCAGGACAGTCTCCGAATGAGACCCTGACATTTTGGTGCCAGTAGCTTTAAAACTGCACCCCCTGACAGGCACCCCAATAAATTTGCTTAGATTCTCTGCTCTGTAGTGCCTTGGCTAAATAGTAGCCAATGGGGAATTTTTGTGTGTGTAAGTAGGCTGCACATTTTTGAAGATAGAGGCACTAGACTTTCAAGGTGGCTCCAGGAGGCCTTCCTGGTAATAGCATCCAGGCTTGGAGAACTTTGCTTCTGGTTGTTCAATTTTATGGGGCCCCCAAAGGCTTATTTTGTTTCCCCACTCTTGCACATGAAGCCTGCTAGCTCTCTCAGAACTTTCTCAACTCCCCACCCCACCCGCCCCCAGAAGCAAAGTTCACCAAAACTGGATGCTATTACCAGGAGTTACCTTGAAAGTCTGGTGCCTCTATCTTCAAAAATGTGCAGCTTGCACAGAAATTCCCCATTGGCTACAATGTGACCAAGGCACTGCAGAGCAGAGAATCTGGGCAAATTTATTGGGGTGCCTGTCAGAGGGGGCAGTTTTAAAGCTACTGGCACCAAAATGTCAGGGTATCATTCGGAGACTGTCCTGATGATACTACCCAAGTTTGGTGAAGTTTGGTTCAGGAAGTTCAAAAGTATGGACCCTCAAATATCTCCTATTAGCTCCCATTTGAAACAATGGGGGATGGGGCAGCCACTTTGGGGGTCCATAACTTTGGCCCCCCTGAACCAAATTTCACCAAACTTGGGTGACATCATCAGGACAGTCTCTGGATGACAATATGAAATTTCAGTGCTGCTAGCTTTAACAATTCATCCCCTGCAGGCCAAAACGTGAAACAACACCAAAAAATTCCCCCAAAAGCCCGAATGCTTTGCATTTGGATTTGTTCATATTTGGGCAGGACCAGTGGTGGGATTCAGCAGGTTTGCACCACTTTGGCAGAACCAGTTGTTAAAATGTTAAAATTAACCAGTTGTTAATTTATTTGAATCTTTCACAGTTGTTTGAAAGTGGATTTTGCTATTCCACACAGTAAAATCCAGCTGCAAAGTAGATTGAAAATGCATTATTCTGCATGTACAGAAGGGGCCAGAGAGAGCACATCTGGCATTGGTGTGATCCAGCTACACTATTCTTACATTCTTATGAAAGCTCATCCTCGAATTTGCAGTCATTTATCTCCATTAGGCCAGTTTCTGGGTCAGTTAATTGATTGGACTGATTTTATTGATTTGAAAACATTTTGTGAGAAGGGTTCCCAGGTCTCTCATAAGAACATAAGAACATAAGAAAGAGCCTGCTGGATCAGACCAGAGTCCATGTAGTCCAGCTCTCTGCTACTCGCAGTGGCCCACCAGGTGCCTTTGGGAGCTCACATGCAGGATGTGAAAGCAATGGCCTTCTGCGGTTGTTGCTCCCGATCACCTGGTCTGTTAAGGCATTTGCAATCTCAGATCAAGGAGGATCAAGATTGGTAGCCATAGATAGACTTCTCCTCCATAAATCTGTCCAAGCCCCTTTTAAAGCTATCCAGGTGAGTGGCCATCACCGCCTCCTGTGGCAGCATATTCCAAACACCAATCACACGTTGCGTGAAGAAGTGTTTCCTTTTATTAGTCCTAATTCTTCCCCCAGCATTTTCAATGGATGCCCCCTGGTTCTAGTATTGTGAGAGAGAAAAATGTCTCTCTGTCCACATTTTCTACCCCATGCATAATTTGATAGACTTCAATCATATCCCCCCTCAGACGTCTCCTCTCCAAACTAAAGAGCCCCAAACGCTGCAGCCTCTCCTCATAAAGGAGGTGCTCCAATCCTTCAACCATCCTCGTTGCCCTTCTCTGCACTTTCTATCTCCTCAATATCCTATCATAGAGTTCTGGTGAGAATGATAGCGCACCCTCCCTCCACCCTGTAATGATAGCACCCTTGTATGCCCTGATCTCTCCCCCCATTCTTTTGGAATGCCTGGTTGCTCCTGCCGACTAGCTGGGTGTTGACGGGCAGTGGCGATTGCCTGCTATTACCAGGGTAGTAACTCTGCAGCAACATAACAGGGTCTTGTCCTGCATTACTGCCTCTCCTGCCGGCATTAGGGCTACTCACACTGGTGTTTCGAGCATGCCACACTCCCCTCCCCTTTCAGGATGGCCTCCTAAACTCTTCCCTATCAGCCTCTGCATCACAAGAAGGATTACCCTATTTGTGAGGAATACTGCTTCGAATTCAGTTGTATGAATTCAGTAGGTGTGATACTTTTGAAATGTAAGAAATCAAGACAAACAAGCAGAGCGGCTACTCACCCTATTGTCATCCTGCAGTCCGATCCAGACATTCTGGCAGTCTTGCTGACGGGCCTTAATATATTTGGCCAACATAACTTCTACGCCTTTGCTACGAATAGAAGCGAGGTGCCCATGGGTGACTTGGCTCTGGCAGTCAATCTGGGGGAGGGAGAAGAAGGATCAGATGGGGGAGGGGCCTTTTATGGCCATCAGGTGCTGCACTGTCAAATTACGACGACCCCCACTCTTTTGTGGAGGAAGGACAGAAATCTGGCTGAAGAGAGGGCAGCGTTCAAAACCAGCAAGAGGCCATTTTTAATCTTCCTGGACGTACCACTGCAGAATTGAAAGCTGCTGCTCTACCAAAGCAACATGAAGGTGCCGAGTTCAAATTCATCAAGGAACTAAACGGGCCACTCCCCACTTACCTCTTACTGTGCAACCCCGCAGCGTCCCCGCGTGGAAAAGCCTCCGTGGCTTTTGACCACGGAGACATTTGTTTCCCACTGGCTCCCTGGCTTAGGCGAGAGGAACTGGCGCCGAGGGAGAAGCGCTCCCCCAGACCTACCTTCCACCTTCCTCATGCGGGTGAAAAATGTGCACTGGGACAGGCTGGGGAAGGAAGAGGAGGGAGGGAAGGAAGGCACGGCCTGCCTGGCTGTGTGCAGGAGGAGGGGCCCCGAGCTGCTGCTGCTGCCGCCGCCGCTACCGGACGAATTGAATTGCATGCAGCGCTCGCCGCTTTTTTTGGCAGGCTTCTTACAAGCAAAGCCGTGTTTCCCCATTAAAGTAGCAGACGAGAGGAGGGGACTTCACTAAGGAGACTCCCACGAGGAGCATCGTTTCGGGCGAGAGGCAAATAACGGCGCCTTTTCCTGTTCTCATCGGGCGCTCCTCCTGGGCCAGAAGCAGCAGCAGCAGCCCCTTCAGCTACACCAGCGCCCGGAATTTGCCGCTCTCCCACCTCCTTGCCGCGGGGTTTTTGAAAATGTTGCTCTTCGTAGAGGACCTAATTTGCCGCGCGGCAAGGAGGTGGGAGAGCGGCAAATTCTGGGCAGCTGCGCAGTGGCCACTGGTGACGTGGGGAACGTCCAGGATCCCCGTGTCTTATGAAGAGGTGACCCCACGGCTTATAGTGAGTGGGGAGTGACCCAACATGGCCCTTTTTTCTGGCTCAAACAGAAACTTGGGCCCCTTCCGCACATGCAGAATAATGCACATTCCATCCACTTTCACCATTGTTTGCAAGTGGAGTTTGCTATTCCGTGCAGTAAAATCCAGCTGCAAAGTTCATTGAAAGTGGATTGAAAGTGCATTATTCTCCATGTACGGAAGGGACCTTGGACTCCTTACTCACTGTAATTCTAATACCTGGGTAGAACCTACTTGACTACAGTTTTCGCTCTCGGTCCTGCCCTCTGCAGCACCCACTTTATAGCTGCCCCTGTTTCTGAGCTCCAAAGGTGTCCAACGTTTCAAAAATGTTGGAGACTCTTTATTATCCACAAGGTATGGGTGTTAACCTTTAAGGCCTTGCGCGGCCTGGGACCCTCATACCTGCAGGACCGCCTTACCCCATATGTCCCTACACGGCCTCTGCGTTCGGCAGAGGCCAATTTACTGGTGGTTCCCAGCCCCTCAATGACACGGCTGGCCTCCACCCGGGCCAGGGCTTTTACGGCCCTGGCCCCTGCCTGGTGGAACACTCTTCCTCCAACTGTCCGGGCCCTGCGGGATCTTGGAGAGTTCCGCAGGGCCTGTAAGACCGAGTTGTTCCACCGGGCTTTTGGGGAGGCCAGCCGTTGAGGGTGAGCGCCCTCTTTGTCTCTCCCTTTTAACATCTTGGGAGCCGTAACTAGATCTACCGCCCCCTCTCTGGGAGGGGTTTTTATTGATAGTTTTAATACTGGACGCCAAGTGGAATGCTGTAATTTTATGTTTTAATGATGCTATATATTTATATTGAGTATTTATTGTTATTATTGTTTCTGGAATATTATTTTGTTGTTCACCGCCCAGAGCCCTCAGGGGATGGGGCGGTATATAAATGTAATAAATAAATAAATAAATAAATAAATAAATAAATAAATAAATAAATAAATAAATAAAAAAATAAAAAATAAAATTACAATCCGGAATTGATATATATTTGAGTAAATACCACTGTCTGACTCTGGTCCTTCCGTGTTTTGATCCCCCCCATCTCAAAAACTGTATTATTGAACTAGGAGAGATGCAGAAAATCATCAAAAGATTGAAGCACTGGCTTGAGAGGGAGGCGGGGGGGGGGGCAGAAAGGGGCGTGGCACAGTGGCACAGCCTCTGCTCGGCATGCAAAAGGTTCAATTCCCAGCATGGCCAGTTAAAACTACTAGGTAGCTGGTCATGAAAAATCTCCTTCTCTGCCTTGGAGAGATGACACTGACCGTGATGAACCCACTGGGTCCGATTCAAGATACTGGGCACAGCAACAACATGCGTTCATGTATTCAAGGCAAAAGGCTAAAGGGTTTGGGGCAGAGGTGGGATCCAGCAGGTTCTCACAAGTTCCCGAGAGTAGGTGACTAATTATTTGTGTGTGCCGAGAGGGGGTTACTCATGGGTGATTTTGCCCCGTGGTTTTTGCCTTAGTTACGTCCCTCCTCTCAGCAGTAGCGCGCAGAATTGGAAGCAGTCTAGCAGGAGGTGCACCGGCGTGCGTGGCAGCCTGCGCCTGCGTGCATTCGTTTCCCGCCCAAGGACCGGCGCAGCGGCTGCGTCCTTACCACAGCCCCGCCAAGAAATGCCCCGCCCCCGGAATGCCCAGCCACACCCCCATCGTGCCCCGCCCTGCCCCATTGGCGCTACGCCACAGTTTGAATCCCACCACCACGGGAACCTGTTACTAAAATTTTTGGATCCCACCACTGGTTCGGGGCTTTTCATTTTAAAAAAGAAATTAGACAGGGAAGTATGGCAGAGGTTTATAAAATTAGGCGGAGAAAGGAGGCAGGGGGGACTGTTTCCTCTGCTCCTTTAATAATCTAATAATAACCCCCCAAAAGTAAACCCGATGGAACTGACCAGCAGAAAACCCGATGGAACTGACCAGCAGATGCCCCAAACTAATTATTTTGACACACAAGTCAACCGTGGCCCCTCCCATGGGTGAATTCAAAAGGGGAGTCAGAACAAAAAACTTGATAAGTTGTAGCTACCAAGTTTTGAGCCTTGATCATTATCTAGAACCTCCATGTTTGGAGACAGTGGGTTTCTGACGAATGCTGGTGGTCAGGCAGGGGAGCTAACGCAGGTTGCTGACTCGGCGGGATGGGTAGAGAGTGGCCAAGAAGCACCTCTTCCTACCTCTGCATCATACCACGACATTTTAGTTGGGAAAAATCCATAGCAGTACTTTCCGTAGGACATCCATCCTTTACGGCAAGACGTTGCTTCCACGCCTGCTCAAGGAAAAAGGGGAAAAAACCAGGGACAGGGGGAGAGAATGGATGAAATGACTGTGAATCTGGAGAAAGGGATGGGCTATGAGGTCAGGTGGGAGGAGAAGGGACCTTTAGTTCCAGGACTTTGGCAAAGAATCCCCATTTTCAGAGTAGTCTGTGGTTTCCCTTCCAGAACAAGAACATCATTTCATTGGTTGTGTCTACAGCAGAGCAGGACTCCCAATGTATGGTACCCATGGGCACCATCTCACCCTTTCTTGGCACCTACTGGGTGGTTTTTAGAAGGTGGGTGGGCCAAGGGAGGCCTGTTGCCCAGCAGGGCTTCTGATTGGCCGCTGAAGAGCCAATCAGCTATGAAGATTCAAATACTGCTGTTTCAGTGGAGAACTTGTGCCCCCCACCCCATCCCAGATTTGCAAAGGTGCCCAAAGACTAAGAGGATCCAGGGATCTCTGGATTGCAGGTCTGCTTTTGAAGCTGTTCCTCTTTATCGCCTGCATCCATCGGAAAGGAATCCTACATCAGATGTGTTTTTCTGGAACCCTCCTGAGAGTGAGAGATCCTACAAACCTGCTTTTGAGTTTGCAAAACCCTGAGAAAGAAGGAAGGATTCTGCCATAGACCCAAGTTCTGGTCTCTGGGAATGACTACAAAATATTGTGAACAAACAGGCAAAAATGTTAAGTGAAATTTGCCGGGTTGAGTCTGGGGGTTTCTGCAGAAACTTAACTTTTAGGCATGGACCAGTGATCAGGAAGCCAAAGGCGGCCAGGGCAAACCAGGGGACGGGGCCCATCTTCTTTCTTCCAGTCCTGTGGAGAGCAAGAGCAGGGGATGAAAAATGAGGAGGTCAAGAGCGACTCAGGTGACAGCTGGACCAACGGGACTCTTCCACCAGTCGCGGTGCCAAATCCAGGGCAGGCAAACAGGGCCTTCAACCCTGGCACAGAAGACAGCATTGCGAACACGGCTCCTGTAATGATAACCTAACAGAGGAAGAGATGGTTTTTGTATCCTACTGGAGTCTTGGCTTCCAAGCTCCTTTTCCCTTCCTCTCCCCACAACAGACACCTTGTGAGGTCGGTGGGGCTGAGAGAGTTCGGAGAGGAGAGTCAGCCAGCTGGTTTCACGGTGAGGAGGAGGAGGAGGAGGAGGAGGAGGAGGAGGAGGAGGAGGAGGAGGAGCAGGAGCAGGAGCAGGAGCAGGAAGAGGAAGAGGAAGAAGAAGAAGAAGAAGAAGAAGAAGAGGAGGAGGAAGAGGAAGAGGAGGAGGAGGAGGAGGAGGAGGAATTTGGGTCTATTCCCTGCACTTTCCCTCCTGTAAAGAACCTCTCAGCACCAGCCTGACTAATAGCAATTAAAGGAAATTCCTTGTGTACCAGGGGAAGAAAAGAGACTACATATCATTCAGCCTTTGTAGCTGGAGGAGCCGCTCAGTAAAGAGCCGAGGATAAAAAGAACAGCAATGAGGTCTCACCCAAAGGTCAGCTTTCAGGGGTGAGGGAAACTGACCATTAGGAATGTCCAGAAATCTCACCAGAGGATTTTGGGGTGCCAAATAACCTCCCTGCTGGCTTCCTTACCGCTTTGGCTGAACACCCCAGACTGCTTTTTAGCGTGTGCATCACCCGTCACCCAGAAGACAGATCCGTATTTGGGATCGGTCAGCTCCAAAGCGCCTCATGGGTGGGAGACTCTAATCTGGTGAACCAGATTCGTCATCCCCCCCTCCCTGACTCCTGCACATGAAGCCTTCATTTGTAGAAACTCATGTAGGCAGATTTAGGCAGCATGAGCAGGGGCCTGCTTCTACTTGGCTTCGTTGCGTGATGTGAACATGGCTATGGTAACACTGTTTTCAGTTAGAACATAAGAACATAAGAACAAGCCAGCTGGATCAGACCAGAGTCCATCTAGTCCAGCTCTCTGCTATTCGCAGTGGCCCACCAGGTGCCTTTGGGAGCTCACAGGCAGGAGGTGAAAGCAATGGCCTTCTGCTGCTGCTGCTGTTGCTCCTGAGCACCTGGACTGTTAAGGCATTTGCAATCTCAGATCAAAGAGGATCAAGATTGGGAGCCATAGATCGACTTCTCCTCCATAAATCTGCCCAAGCCCTTTTTAAAGCTATCCAGGTGAGTGGCCGTCACCACCTCCTGTGGCAGCATATTCCAAACACCAATCACACGTTGCGTGAAGAAGTGTTTCCTTTTACTAGTCCTTATTCTTCCCCCCAGCATTTTCAATGTATAACCTAACAGAAGAAGAGACGGTTTGTATATCCTACTTGAGTCTTGGCTTACCAGCTCCTTTTCCCTTCCTCTCCTTTTCCCTTCCTCTCCTGTGCAGCACCAAAGAATTATGATTACTGAAAAGAAAAGTTCCTTCGGGCATGCTGGGATTGCCCACCCCCCAATCCCACAGAGTCCTGTTTCCTGTATCTTGGATGCTCATGGTGGCCACTAATCTAAAGGTCTCAGCAACGGCAGGGAGTCTACTCTCACAGTGGAAATCTCCAGTGCTGAACTCCAGCGAAAGGGAAACCCTTCCCGTTGAGCACCAAGGTGCAGAGGGAGCAGGGCTGGTACTCACCTGTCTCTCTATCCAGCTGGCTCACCTGTTGAGCTGATGATTTGGTCACCCACCTGTGCAAATGACGATGTTTGTCGGGACATTTATAGGCTGCATTTGTGGGTGGGTCAGTTTGTTTGGGAAAATTTATTGTAAAGTAAACTCTGGGATCTGGCCTGTCTTTGAGGAAATATTTTTTCATATACGCTGATAAAAAATATTTCCCTTGAGAAAACTCACAGTTTAACTAGAGGACTGTGTGTTGAGGATGTGTGTTGGAAATGTGGGGAAATGGGGGGCAGGGAAGAGAGAGAGAGAGACTGGAGCCATTAACATGAGCACCAAAGCATCAGAGGTGCAGTTGTGATGGGCAGGGCGGATGCCGCCAGTCACGCGCCTGCAGACACCGGGAGCCGTCCGAACCGGCCAGGTCAAGGGAGGGGTGGGCCAGACAGAAAGTGGGCAACAATCAGTTTATGTGGCCCATAACCCCCCCCCCATAGGTAGATGGGGAGGAGGTGGGCCAACAGTGCGGCCTTCCCATTGGGCAGCCCCTTAATCGGCCCCCTCTGGGAGTTTGGGAGCTTTGACCAGGGTTGTGCCAACAAGGGGGGCATTTCATTCTCTCTCATGATGGTGGTCTATGGATTGAACCATTGATTTTGCTGGCACAGCTTTGCAGTGGGGAAAGGGGGGGCGATCCCACGTCCAGACCAGGAGCAGGAATTTGCTCCTGAGAGACTCTGGCCCACTGCGGCCACTGTGGATACGTGGCACTGCTGCACAGCTGCTCTGCAGCAACATAACTGGCCCTAGTGCTGCATTGTTGCCTCTCATGCCAAGGAGGACGAGGAGGAGAGCGAGGAGGAGTTTGGATTTAGATCCCCCCTTTCTCTCCTGCAGGAGACTCAAAGGGGCTGACAATCTCCTTGCCCTTCCCCCCTCACAACAAGCACCCTGTGAGGTGGGTGGGGCTGAGAGAGCTCCGAGAAGCTGTGACTAGCCCAAGGTCACCCAGCTGGTGTGTGTGGGAGGAGTTTAGGAGTCACACGGTGTTTGTTGTGAGAGGGGAAGGGCAAGGAGATTGTAAGCCCCTTTGAGTCTCCTGCAGGAGAGAAAGGGGGGATATAAATCCAAACTCCTCCTCCTCCTCCTCCTCCTCCTCCTCCTCCTCTTCTTCTTCTTCTTCTTCTTCTTCTTCTTCTTCTTCTTCTTCTTCACTGAGGACAATATTTCTTTGATATCCCCCTTGGAATTAAATAGGAGTTGCATATGGCTGGCATCTTCAGAGGTGTGTCACAGCCAGATATATTTCTGTCTGTGGCAAAGAAACACATCCCAAAGAAACACATCCCCCCTGCCTCTGAAGATGCCAGCCCTAGATGCGGGTGAAAAGTTAGGAGCGAAAACTCCCAGAACAAAACCACACAGCCTGGAAAACCCACAACAGCCAGTTGATTCCAGCCGTGAAAGCCTTCAGTGATACAATTTTAATAATCACTACATCAGACATGTCATTCTGAGAATATGGAATAGATTTAAACCTAGACTATGTCAAAAAACAACAACTGTGTGGTGCTCACCACAAGAAGCGGTGAGATGAGAAATGGTAGTTGGGAACAGGAGGACAACAAAGTGCGACTTTTACACAAGGAGAGTGTCAATTGAAATTGAGAGAATAGTTACAGTCCAATCCAGATTCGGGGGGGGGGGGGCGAACAGGTTGTTGGAAACGTTTCAGGCCCATGCCAATGTGGTTGCCCACCCCACCAATTCAAGTGACATCTTCACTGGTGGGGAGGGCAAACTGGGTGACGGTCAGGCAAGCGAAGTGTCCATCGCCAACCCAACCCAATCCACCCTTTGGCCTCCCCTTCCTTTCTTGTTCAATCCATGCAAGAGTAACTGCTGTTGTGGGGACAGAGAAAGCCAGGAGGAGCGAGGAAACCCGAAGAAAGTGAAGCGTGCGTTGATTCCCTTTGCTTTCCCTGAAAAGTCACACTTTGGCCCCTTCCGCACACGCAAAATAATGCGTTTTCAAACCACTTTCACAACTGTTTGCAAGTGGATTTTGCTATTCCGCACAGCTTCAAAGAGCACTGAAAGCAGTTTGTAAGTGCCTTATTTTGCATGTGCGGAATGAGCCTTAGAGAGCTTCCGGAAAGGGCGGGCATTCTCTGCGATGAGAGCGCGGTGAATTCCGGAGAGTGGGAAACATGTTCGTAACCGAGAATCCATCAAAGAGAATGTACACTCGACACAAAGGAGACCAAACGTCTGTAAATGGCCTGCAACGCTGCAGCTGACTGGTTTGCATCCCGGGGCTCCTTTATTATCCTTGAAGAGATAACTACATTATTAAATTAGCATTTGGGAATATTGCTGTGTGGCCTCCTAAACTTGACATACAGGCAAGCCTTAGCATGCCTTAACCCAGCCCTGACCCCCACACCGCAAGACTGAAGCCTGGCTCTGCACGGAACGAGGAAACTGACTTTATTTTTAAAAAGCTCTGAAAGAGCTGTTTCCTCCTCCTTATATTTGGGGCAGGCCAGCATGACCCGACCAGCCACATAAACACACAGAAGCTGGTGCTGAATCACTTGGTAAAACGATCCATAACCGAGCAGACAAAAGAGCAAATGCCACAACGCTGTTTGTTGCACTTGGCCTGAAAGGCAGGCTAAGTCCTCTTCTGTCCTCCTTCGGGGAAGAGAACAGAAAAGAACGAGGAAGACTCCTCCTCCACCCCACCCAAGCGTTGATGGATGGGTGGCCGGGGGGTCCTCCGTTCAGAAGACCCTGCCTCGTTTGGATTGTCAGGGCTGAGCATTGGAGGGAGGAGGAGCCCAACCCCCATTGTTTTGTTCTGCGGAGGAGAAGGTGCTGCTTATATCCTCCAGTTCAGAAGCCTGCCTACATCTCTCTCCACTGCAGAGTAGTATGGAAAGGGGGTTGCAGCAGCCGTGCTAAGCGCTAGCTGCAAGGGGCAGCCCCCAGTTTGTCAAAAATGGGCCTGATGCAGTGCGCGTCCCAACCCTAGGAGCAAAGATGTGTTTGCAAGACCATCCTCAATTCCCCCGTCCCCACCCACCCTATTTCATGGTGCAGCACACCCTGAGAGCTGAATTCTGGGATAGAATAATAGAATCATAGTGTTGGAAGAGACCCCAAAGGCCATCCAGTCCAACCCCCTGCCATGCAGGAACACACAATCAAAACACTCCCGACATATGTTCATCCAGCCTCTGTTTAAAAACCTCCAAGGAAGGAGTCTCCACCACTCTCCAATGCAGTGAATTCTACTGTCAAATAGCCCTGATGGTCAGGAAGTTCTTCCTAATGTTTAGGTGGAATCTCTTTTCCTTCACCTTGAATCCATGACTCCGTGTCCTAGTCTCTGAGGCATCAGAAAACCAGCTTGCTCCCTCTTCGACATGACATCTGTTAGGAATTTGCAAGTGTCTGTCACAATCCTGACAAGAAGGGGTTAACTGTGTGCATGTTAATTAGCTAGTGAGGTCAGTGTCTTACTCATTGATTAGGCCATTGGGCAGTTAATCCAACATCACTTATGTGAGACAGAGCAGGTTGGTCAGAGGTTATAAAGTTAACTATGTTTCTTTGTCTCACAGCACATGAGGTTTATCTTTTGTACCTGTAACATGGGGCTTTTTAGCTCACACGGTTTTTTCTTGATTTAATATATGAGGTCGTCACGGTTTCTGCCTTTTTTTCGCACACACTTGAGCCGTAATGTGGCCCGACCCCTAATCTGTCGCTCATTTCAGCCTTTGTCTCACATTTTTCCTGTCGCTCGATAATTGTGCAACTTTCTTGGATAAAACGGATTCCCCCCACAATCTGGTGCCTAGGTGCAAAACGCAACTGGAACAAGCGACTGCGAGGGATCACGCCCACTGTGTGATGCGATTTCCTCCAACCAATCAGGATGCGGTAGAGCTTGCCAGTTGCGCGCGCACATTTCACTGTTTCGTTTCCGTCTCACTCTCCTCCCGCCCCTCCTCGCGGTCGCTCATGCAGTGCATTGTTTCCAACGCCGCCCCGATATCTCGAGATAGCGAGTTCTCAACGCAGTGGTACACTGAGATAGTGAAATCACGCTGACTCGTTAGCTCGTGATGACGGGGGCCAAGCGTCACACGGAACACGCCCTTGGACGGCACAACAGCCAATCGGAACTCTCGTTTGTACTGCATTCCAGGGCAATGCAAAACCAAGGGGTTTCTGAAGCAACAAGAACATCCACAACAACCTGGTGATGCGTGAATGATCTCGAGCGACAAAACAGCAACAAAAAAGTCAGGATGTCGATGCGAATTGCCTTAATTCAAGAACAAACTGTGTGCGCGAAAAAGCCCATGGATTCACCTTAATAAGAGGTGAATGCCTAGGCCACACGTGGGCTCACATGTGCCTAAGTTCTGTAACGAAGTTTGTGCTAGAATAGTAAGGATTTATTGTTTCATATTCCATGTAGACCCTACCCTAATTTAGCAAGTAAAGTTTCTTTTTATATAATCACAGCAACTGTCTCTTGGTCTCTTATTTACTCTGCTAATTACTCAAACAGGGAATGATTCCCCCAACAACATCCCTTCAAATATTTAAACATAGCCATCATATCCCCCCTTAACCTTTGCTTCTCCAGATTCATAGAATCTTAGGCCCCTTCCGCACATGCAAAATAATGCGTTTTCAAACCACTTTCACAACTGTTTGCAAGTGGATTTTGCTATTCCGCACAGCTTCAAAGAGCACTGAAAGCAGTTTGAGAGTGCATTATTCTGCATGTGCGGAATGAGTGGGAAGAGACACCAAGGGGTATCCAGTCCAACCCCCTGCCATGCAGGAACACACAGTTCAAGAACTCCTGACAGATGGTCATCCAGCCTCCACTTAGGTTCAGTTGTTGGGACTCCCAGATCTCAACAACTACCTTGTTTCCCCGAATATAAGACAGTGTCTTATATTAAATTTTGCTCCCAAAGATGCGCTATGTCTTATTTTCAGGGGATGTCTTATTTTTCTGTGTTCTGTTCGTCGGGCATACTTCCAAACAAAAACTTTGCTACGTCTTGCTTTCGGGGGATGCCTTATATTTCGCACTTCAGCAAAACCTCTACTATGTCTTATTTTTGGGGGATGTCTTATATTCGGGGAAACAGGGTACTAAGACTCCAGGATCCCTTTCACATATAGTGTTGTCACCCATCCTATATCTGTGCATTCCATTTTTTTTTCTGCCTGAGTGTAGAATCTTGCATTTGTCTCTGATGAAATTCATGTTGTTAGTTTTGGCCCAGCTCTCTAATCTGTCCGGATCATTTTGTATCCTGCCCCTGTCCTCCAGGGTATGAGCTACCCCTCCTAATTTGGTGTCATCTGCAAATTTGATTAGCATGCTCTCTATTCCATCATCCAAGTCATTGATTAAAAAAAATATTGAATAGCACTGGGCCCAGGACAGAACCCTGTGGCACCCCACTAGGCACTTCTCTCCATTTCTCTCCAGAACGAAGATGTGCTATTGGTGAGCATTCTTTGGATTCGGTCAGTCAACCAATTACAAATCCATCTAACAGCAGCATTATCCAGCCCACATTATTGTAGATCAGTGGGAATTGCAAAGGGTGTTTGCTGCATGCAGGCAGAAGTGGGATCCAGCAGGTTCTCACAGGTTCCCGAGAGTAGGTTACTCATTATTTGTGTGTGCCGAGAGGGGGTTACTAATGGGTGATTTTGCCATGTGATTTTTGCCTTGGTTACGCCCCTCCTCTCCGCAGAACTTGAAGCAGTCTAGCAGGAGGTAAACCGGCGTGCGTGGCAGCCTGCGCCTACGTGCATTCGTTTCCCACCCAAGGACCGGCGCAGCGGCTGCGTCCTTGCCACAGCCCCACCCAGGAATGCCCCGCCCCCGGAATACCCGCCCATGCCCCTGTTGTACCCCACCCAGCCCCATTGGCGCTACGCCACAGTTTGAATCCCACCACCATGGGAACCTGTTACTGAAATTTTTGGATCCCACCACTGCATGGAGGGGATCTGAAAACAACCATTTCAGATCAGGGAAACGGTCCGGAGGAGATGGCCTCCTTGCCTCACAATGTGGTCCCAATCTGAACGGGGCCCAGGCACCTGAAGATGAAAGTGAGACTCAAAGAAGCTAACACAAACAAAGCAAGAAACACCAGAAACTCCACTTGTAGAATTCTGAAGGTCACATCTGGGATGAGGGCACATCTGGGATTTGTGCCTGCACCTGTCCCACCAATGAAAGGCGCTTGTCTGCTGGGTGAGTGAGAAAGGGCCTTTCTAGCAGCATCCCTGCAATTATGGAAGGACTTCCTCAGAGAGGCATGGCTGCCACCCCTGGTCGATCTTCGGGAGGAAGCTGAAGACAGTTTTATTTAGGACAACAGTTTGGAATGATTTCGCTTTTCATATTGGTTAGTCCAATTTGGAGTTCTTAAACTAGCTTCCAATGGCTTTAATAGCTTTTTATTGTGGGGTGCTGTGTGGTTTCCGGGCTGTATGGCCGTGTTCTAGCAGCATTCTCTCCTGACGTTTCGCCTGCATCTGTGGCTGGCATCTTCAGAGGATCTGTGTGGTTTCCGGGCTGTCTGGCCGTGTTCTAGCAGCATTCTCTCCTGACGTTTCGCCTGCATCTGTGGCTGGCATCTTCAGAGGATCTGTGTGGTTTCCGGGCTGTCTGGCCGTGTTCTAGCAGCATTCTCTCCTGACGTTTCGCCTGCATCTGTGGCTGGCATCTTCAGAGGATCTGTGTGGTTTCCGGGCTGTCTGGCCGTGTTCTAGCAGCATTCTCTCCTGACGTTTCGCCTGCATCTTCCCCCCCCCCCCACCCCCCCCCCCCCCCCACCCCCCCCCCCCCCCACCCCCCCCCCCCCCCACCCCCCCCCCCCCCCACCCCCCCCCCCCCCCACCCCCCCCCCCCCCCACCCCCCCCCCCCCCCACCCCCCCCCCCCCCCACCCCCCCCCCCCCCCACCCCCCCCCCCCCCCACCCCCCCCCCCCCCCACCCCCCCCCCCCCCCACCCCCCCCCCCCCCCACCCCCCCCCCCCCCCACCCCCCCCCCCCCCCACCCCCCCCCCCCCCCACCCCCCCCCCCCCCCACCCCCCCCCCCCCCCACCCCCCCCCCCCCCCACCCCCCCCCCCCCCCACCCCCCCCCCCCCCCACCCCCCCCCCCCCCCACCCCCCCCCCCCCCCACCCCCCCCCCCCCCCACCCCCCCCCCCCCCCACCCCCCCCCCCCCCCACCCCCCCCCCCCCCCACCCCCCCCCCCCCCCACCCCCCCCCCCCCCCACCCCCCCCCCCCCCCACCCCCCCCCCCCCCCACCCCCCCCCCCCCCCACCCCCCCCCCCCCCCACCCCCCCCCCCCCCCACCCCCCCCCCCCCCCACCCCCCCCCCCCCCCACCCCCCCCCCCCCCCACCCCCCCCCCCCCCCACCCCCCCCCCCCCCCACCCCCCCCCCCCCCCACCCCCCCCCCCCCCCACCCCCCCCCCCCCCCACCCCCCCCCCCCCCCACCCCCCCCCCCCCCCACCCCCCCCCCCCCCCACCCCCCCCCCCCCCCACCCCCCCCCCCCCCCACCCCCCCCCCCCCCCACCCCCCCCCCCCCCCACCCCCCCCCCCCCCCACCCCCCCCCCCCCCCACCCCCCCCCCCCCCCACCCCCCCCCCCCCCCACCCCCCCCCCCCCCCACCCCCCCCCCCCCCCACCCCCCCCCCCCCCCACCCCCCCCCCCCCCCACCCCCCCCCCCCCCCACCCCCCCCCCCCCCCACCCCCCCCCCCCCCCACCCCCCCCCCCCCCCACCCCCCCCCCCCCCCACCCCCCCCCCCCCCCACCCCCCCCCCCCCCCACCCCCCCCCCCCCCCACCCCCCCCCCCCCCCACCCCCCCCCCCCCCCACCCCCCCCCCCCCCCACCCCCCCCCCCCCCCACCCCCCCCCCCCCCCACCCCCCCCCCCCCCCACCCCCCCCCCCCCCCACCCCCCCCCCCCCCCACCCCCCCCCCCCCCCACCCCCCCCCCCCCCCACCCCCCCCCCCCCCCACCCCCCCCCCCCCCCACCCCCCCCCCCCCCCACCCCCCCCCCCCCCCACCCCCCCCCCCCCCCACCCCCCCCCCCCCCCACCCCCCCCCCCCCCCACCCCCCCCCCCCCCCACCCCCCCCCCCCCCCACCCCCCCCCCCCCCCACCCCCCCCCCCCCCCACCCCCCCCCCCCCCCACCCCCCCCCCCCCCCACCCCCCCCCCCCCCCACCCCCCCCCCCCCCCACCCCCCCCCCCCCCCACCCCCCCCCCCCCCCACCCCCCCCCCCCCCCACCCCCCCCCCCCCCCACCCCCCCCCCCCCCCACCCCCCCCCCCCCCCACCCCCCCCCCCCCCCACCCCCCCCCCCCCCCACCCCCCCCCCCCCCCACCCCCCCCCCCCCCCACCCCCCCCCCCCCCCACCCCCCCCCCCCCCCACCCCCCCCCCCCCCCACCCCCCCCCCCCCCCACCCCCCCCCCCCCCCACCCCCCCCCCCCCCCACCCCCCCCCCCCCCCACCCCCCCCCCCCCCCACCCCCCCCCCCCCCCACCCCCCCCCCCCCCCACCCCCCCCCCCCCCCACCCCCCCCCCCCCCCACCCCCCCCCCCCCCCACCCCCCCCCCCCCCCACCCCCCCCCCCCCCCACCCCCCCCCCCCCCCACCCCCCCCCCCCCCCACCCCCCCCCCCCCCCACCCCCCCCCCCCCCCACCCCCCCCCCCCCCCACCCCCCCCCCCCCCCACCCCCCCCCCCCCCCACCCCCCCCCCCCCCCACCCCCCCCCCCCCCCACCCCCCCCCCCCCCCACCCCCCCCCCCCCCCACCCCCCCCCCCCCCCACCCCCCCCCCCCCCCACCCCCCCCCCCCCCCACCCCCCCCCCCCCCCACCCCCCCCCCCCCCCACCCCCCCCCCCCCCCACCCCCCCCCCCCCCCACCCCCCCCCCCCCCCACCCCCCCCCCCCCCCACCCCCCCCCCCCCCCACCCCCCCCCCCCCCCACCCCCCCCCCCCCCCACCCCCCCCCCCCCCCACCCCCCCCCCCCCCCACCCCCCCCCCCCCCCACCCCCCCCCCCCCCCACCCCCCCCCCCCCCCACCCCCCCCCCCCCCCACCCCCCCCCCCCCCCACCCCCCCCCCCCCCCACCCCCCCCCCCCCCCACCCCCCCCCCCCCCCACCCCCCCCCCCCCCCACCCCCCCCCCCCCCCACCCCCCCCCCCCCCCACCCCCCCCCCCCCCCACCCCCCCCCCCCCCCACCCCCCCCCCCCCCCACCCCCCCCCCCCCCCACCCCCCCCCCCCCCCACCCCCCCCCCCCCCCACCCCCCCCCCCCCCCACCCCCCCCCCCCCCCACCCCCCCCCCCCCCCACCCCCCCCCCCCCCCACCCCCCCCCCCCCCCACCCCCCCCCCCCCCCACCCCCCCCCCCCCCCACCCCCCCCCCCCCCCACCCCCCCCCCCCCCCACCCCCCCCCCCCCCCACCCCCCCCCCCCCCCACCCCCCCCCCCCCCCACCCCCCCCCCCCCCCACCCCCCCCCCCCCCCACCCCCCCCCCCCCCCACCCCCCCCCCCCCCCACCCCCCCCCCCCCCCACCCCCCCCCCCCCCCACCCCCCCCCCCCCCCACCCCCCCCCCCCCCCACCCCCCCCCCCCCCCACCCCCCCCCCCCCCCACCCCCCCCCCCCCCCACCCCCCCCCCCCCCCACCCCCCCCCCCCCCCACCCCCCCCCCCCCCCACCCCCCCCCCCCCCCACCCCCCCCCCCCCCCACCCCCCCCCCCCCCCACCCCCCCCCCCCCCCACCCCCCCCCCCCCCCACCCCCCCCCCCCCCCACCCCCCCCCCCCCCCACCCCCCCCCCCCCCCACCCCCCCCCCCCCCCACCCCCCCCCCCCCCCACCCCCCCCCCCCCCCACCCCCCCCCCCCCCCACCCCCCCCCCCCCCCACCCCCCCCCCCCCCCACCCCCCCCCCCCCCCACCCCCCCCCCCCCCCACCCCCCCCCCCCCCCACCCCCCCCCCCCCCCACCCCCCCCCCCCCCCACCCCCCCCCCCCCCCACCCCCCCCCCCCCCCACCCCCCCCCCCCCCCACCCCCCCCCCCCCCCACCCCCCCCCCCCCCCACCCCCCCCCCCCCCCACCCCCCCCCCCCCCCACCCCCCCCCCCCCCCACCCCCCCCCCCCCCCACCCCCCCCCCCCCCCACCCCCCCCCCCCCCCACCCCCCCCCCCCCCCACCCCCCCCCCCCCCCACCCCCCCCCCCCCCCACCCCCCCCCCCCCCCACCCCCCCCCCCCCCCACCCCCCCCCCCCCCCACCCCCCCCCCCCCCCACCCCCCCCCCCCCCCACCCCCCCCCCCCCCCACCCCCCCCCCCCCCCACCCCCCCCCCCCCCCACCCCCCCCCCCCCCCACCCCCCCCCCCCCCCACCCCCCCCCCCCCCCACCCCCCCCCCCCCCCACCCCCCCCCCCCCCCACCCCCCCCCCCCCCCACCCCCCCCCCCCCCCACCCCCCCCCCCCCCCACCCCCCCCCCCCCCCACCCCCCCCCCCCCCCACCCCCCCCCCCCCCCACCCCCCCCCCCCCCCACCCCCCCCCCCCCCCACCCCCCCCCCCCCCCACCCCCCCCCCCCCCCACCCCCCCCCCCCCCCACCCCCCCCCCCCCCCACCCCCCCCCCCCCCCACCCCCCCCCCCCCCCACCCCCCCCCCCCCCCACCCCCCCCCCCCCCCACCCCCCCCCCCCCCCACCCCCCCCCCCCCCCACCCCCCCCCCCCCCCACCCCCCCCCCCCCCCACCCCCCCCCCCCCCCACCCCCCCCCCCCCCCACCCCCCCCCCCCCCCACCCCCCCCCCCCCCCACCCCCCCCCCCCCCCACCCCCCCCCCCCCCCACCCCCCCCCCCCCCCACCCCCCCCCCCCCCCACCCCCCCCCCCCCCCACCCCCCCCCCCCCCCACCCCCCCCCCCCCCCACCCCCCCCCCCCCCCACCCCCCCCCCCCCCCACCCCCCCCCCCCCCCACCCCCCCCCCCCCCCACCCCCCCCCCCCCCCACCCCCCCCCCCCCCCACCCCCCCCCCCCCCCACCCCCCCCCCCCCCCACCCCCCCCCCCCCCCACCCCCCCCCCCCCCCACCCCCCCCCCCCCCCACCCCCCCCCCCCCCCACCCCCCCCCCCCCCCACCCCCCCCCCCCCCCACCCCCCCCCCCCCCCACCCCCCCCCCCCCCCACCCCCCCCCCCCCCCACCCCCCCCCCCCCCCACCCCCCCCCCCCCCCACCCCCCCCCCCCCCCACCCCCCCCCCCCCCCACCCCCCCCCCCCCCCACCCCCCCCCCCCCCCACCCCCCCCCCCCCCCACCCCCCCCCCCCCCCACCCCCCCCCCCCCCCACCCCCCCCCCCCCCCACCCCCCCCCCCCCCCACCCCCCCCCCCCCCCACCCCCCCCCCCCCCCACCCCCCCCCCCCCCCACCCCCCCCCCCCCCCACCCCCCCCCCCCCCCACCCCCCCCCCCCCCCACCCCCCCCCCCCCCCACCCCCCCCCCCCCCCACCCCCCCCCCCCCCCACCCCCCCCCCCCCCCACCCCCCCCCCCCCCCACCCCCCCCCCCCCCCACCCCCCCCCCCCCCCACCCCCCCCCCCCCCCACCCCCCCCCCCCCCCACCCCCCCCCCCCCCCACCCCCCCCCCCCCCCACCCCCCCCCCCCCCCACCCCCCCCCCCCCCCACCCCCCCCCCCCCCCACCCCCCCCCCCCCCCACCCCCCCCCCCCCCCACCCCCCCCCCCCCCCACCCCCCCCCCCCCCCACCCCCCCCCCCCCCCACCCCCCCCCCCCCCCACCCCCCCCCCCCCCCACCCCCCCCCCCCCCCACCCCCCCCCCCCCCCACCCCCCCCCCCCCCCACCCCCCCCCCCCCCCACCCCCCCCCCCCCCCACCCCCCCCCCCCCCCACCCCCCCCCCCCCCCACCCCCCCCCCCCCCCACCCCCCCCCCCCCCCACCCCCCCCCCCCCCCACCCCCCCCCCCCCCCACCCCCCCCCCCCCCCACCCCCCCCCCCCCCCACCCCCCCCCCCCCCCACCCCCCCCCCCCCCCACCCCCCCCCCCCCCCACCCCCCCCCCCCCCCACCCCCCCCCCCCCCCACCCCCCCCCCCCCCCACCCCCCCCCCCCCCCACCCCCCCCCCCCCCCACCCCCCCCCCCCCCCACCCCCCCCCCCCCCCACCCCCCCCCCCCCCCACCCCCCCCCCCCCCCACCCCCCCCCCCCCCCACCCCCCCCCCCCCCCACCCCCCCCCCCCCCCACCCCCCCCCCCCCCCACCCCCCCCCCCCCCCACCCCCCCCCCCCCCCACCCCCCCCCCCCCCCACCCCCCCCCCCCCCCACCCCCCCCCCCCCCCACCCCCCCCCCCCCCCACCCCCCCCCCCCCCCACCCCCCCCCCCCCCCACCCCCCCCCCCCCCCACCCCCCCCCCCCCCCACCCCCCCCCCCCCCCACCCCCCCCCCCCCCCACCCCCCCCCCCCCCCACCCCCCCCCCCCCCCACCCCCCCCCCCCCCCACCCCCCCCCCCCCCCACCCCCCCCCCCCCCCACCCCCCCCCCCCCCCACCCCCCCCCCCCCCCACCCCCCCCCCCCCCCACCCCCCCCCCCCCCCACCCCCCCCCCCCCCCACCCCCCCCCCCCCCCACCCCCCCCCCCCCCCACCCCCCCCCCCCCCCACCCCCCCCCCCCCCCACCCCCCCCCCCCCCCACCCCCCCCCCCCCCCACCCCCCCCCCCCCCCACCCCCCCCCCCCCCCACCCCCCCCCCCCCCCACCCCCCCCCCCCCCCACCCCCCCCCCCCCCCACCCCCCCCCCCCCCCACCCCCCCCCCCCCCCACCCCCCCCCCCCCCCACCCCCCCCCCCCCCCACCCCCCCCCCCCCCCACCCCCCCCCCCCCCCACCCCCCCCCCCCCCCACCCCCCCCCCCCCCCACCCCCCCCCCCCCCCACCCCCCCCCCCCCCCACCCCCCCCCCCCCCCACCCCCCCCCCCCCCCACCCCCCCCCCCCCCCACCCCCCCCCCCCCCCACCCCCCCCCCCCCCCACCCCCCCCCCCCCCCACCCCCCCCCCCCCCCACCCCCCCCCCCCCCCACCCCCCCCCCCCCCCACCCCCCCCCCCCCCCACCCCCCCCCCCCCCCACCCCCCCCCCCCCCCACCCCCCCCCCCCCCCACCCCCCCCCCCCCCCACCCCCCCCCCCCCCCACCCCCCCCCCCCCCCACCCCCCCCCCCCCCCACCCCCCCCCCCCCCCACCCCCCCCCCCCCCCACCCCCCCCCCCCCCCACCCCCCCCCCCCCCCACCCCCCCCCCCCCCCACCCCCCCCCCCCCCCACCCCCCCCCCCCCCCACCCCCCCCCCCCCCCACCCCCCCCCCCCCCCACCCCCCCCCCCCCCCACCCCCCCCCCCCCCCACCCCCCCCCCCCCCCACCCCCCCCCCCCCCCACCCCCCCCCCCCCCCACCCCCCCCCCCCCCCACCCCCCCCCCCCCCCACCCCCCCCCCCCCCCACCCCCCCCCCCCCCCACCCCCCCCCCCCCCCACCCCCCCCCCCCCCCACCCCCCCCCCCCCCCACCCCCCCCCCCCCCCACCCCCCCCCCCCCCCACCCCCCCCCCCCCCCACCCCCCCCCCCCCCCACCCCCCCCCCCCCCCACCCCCCCCCCCCCCCACCCCCCCCCCCCCCCACCCCCCCCCCCCCCCACCCCCCCCCCCCCCCACCCCCCCCCCCCCCCACCCCCCCCCCCCCCCACCCCCCCCCCCCCCCACCCCCCCCCCCCCCCACCCCCCCCCCCCCCCACCCCCCCCCCCCCCCACCCCCCCCCCCCCCCACCCCCCCCCCCCCCCACCCCCCCCCCCCCCCACCCCCCCCCCCCCCCACCCCCCCCCCCCCCCACCCCCCCCCCCCCCCACCCCCCCCCCCCCCCACCCCCCCCCCCCCCCACCCCCCCCCCCCCCCACCCCCCCCCCCCCCCACCCCCCCCCCCCCCCACCCCCCCCCCCCCCCACCCCCCCCCCCCCCCACCCCCCCCCCCCCCCACCCCCCCCCCCCCCCACCCCCCCCCCCCCCCACCCCCCCCCCCCCCCACCCCCCCCCCCCCCCACCCCCCCCCCCCCCCACCCCCCCCCCCCCCCACCCCCCCCCCCCCCCACCCCCCCCCCCCCCCACCCCCCCCCCCCCCCACCCCCCCCCCCCCCCACCCCCCCCCCCCCCCACCCCCCCCCCCCCCCACCCCCCCCCCCCCCCACCCCCCCCCCCCCCCACCCCCCCCCCCCCCCACCCCCCCCCCCCCCCACCCCCCCCCCCCCCCACCCCCCCCCCCCCCCACCCCCCCCCCCCCCCACCCCCCCCCCCCCCCACCCCCCCCCCCCCCCACCCCCCCCCCCCCCCACCCCCCCCCCCCCCCACCCCCCCCCCCCCCCACCCCCCCCCCCCCCCACCCCCCCCCCCCCCCACCCCCCCCCCCCCCCACCCCCCCCCCCCCCCACCCCCCCCCCCCCCCACCCCCCCCCCCCCCCACCCCCCCCCCCCCCCACCCCCCCCCCCCCCCACCCCCCCCCCCCCCCACCCCCCCCCCCCCCCACCCCCCCCCCCCCCCACCCCCCCCCCCCCCCACCCCCCCCCCCCCCCACCCCCCCCCCCCCCCACCCCCCCCCCCCCCCACCCCCCCCCCCCCCCACCCCCCCCCCCCCCCACCCCCCCCCCCCCCCACCCCCCCCCCCCCCCACCCCCCCCCCCCCCCACCCCCCCCCCCCCCCACCCCCCCCCCCCCCCACCCCCCCCCCCCCCCACCCCCCCCCCCCCCCACCCCCCCCCCCCCCCACCCCCCCCCCCCCCCACCCCCCCCCCCCCCCACCCCCCCCCCCCCCCACCCCCCCCCCCCCCCACCCCCCCCCCCCCCCACCCCCCCCCCCCCCCACCCCCCCCCCCCCCCACCCCCCCCCCCCCCCACCCCCCCCCCCCCCCACCCCCCCCCCCCCCCACCCCCCCCCCCCCCCACCCCCCCCCCCCCCCACCCCCCCCCCCCCCCACCCCCCCCCCCCCCCACCCCCCCCCCCCCCCACCCCCCCCCCCCCCCACCCCCCCCCCCCCCCACCCCCCCCCCCCCCCACCCCCCCCCCCCCCCACCCCCCCCCCCCCCCACCCCCCCCCCCCCCCACCCCCCCCCCCCCCCACCCCCCCCCCCCCCCACCCCCCCCCCCCCCCACCCCCCCCCCCCCCCACCCCCCCCCCCCCCCACCCCCCCCCCCCCCCACCCCCCCCCCCCCCCACCCCCCCCCCCCCCCACCCCCCCCCCCCCCCACCCCCCCCCCCCCCCACCCCCCCCCCCCCCCACCCCCCCCCCCCCCCACCCCCCCCCCCCCCCACCCCCCCCCCCCCCCACCCCCCCCCCCCCCCACCCCCCCCCCCCCCCACCCCCCCCCCCCCCCACCCCCCCCCCCCCCCACCCCCCCCCCCCCCCACCCCCCCCCCCCCCCACCCCCCCCCCCCCCCACCCCCCCCCCCCCCCACCCCCCCCCCCCCCCACCCCCCCCCCCCCCCACCCCCCCCCCCCCCCACCCCCCCCCCCCCCCACCCCCCCCCCCCCCCACCCCCCCCCCCCCCCACCCCCCCCCCCCCCCACCCCCCCCCCCCCCCACCCCCCCCCCCCCCCACCCCCCCCCCCCCCCACCCCCCCCCCCCCCCACCCCCCCCCCCCCCCACCCCCCCCCCCCCCCACCCCCCCCCCCCCCCACCCCCCCCCCCCCCCACCCCCCCCCCCCCCCACCCCCCCCCCCCCCCACCCCCCCCCCCCCCCACCCCCCCCCCCCCCCACCCCCCCCCCCCCCCACCCCCCCCCCCCCCCACCCCCCCCCCCCCCCACCCCCCCCCCCCCCCACCCCCCCCCCCCCCCACCCCCCCCCCCCCCCACCCCCCCCCCCCCCCACCCCCCCCCCCCCCCACCCCCCCCCCCCCCCACCCCCCCCCCCCCCCACCCCCCCCCCCCCCCACCCCCCCCCCCCCCCACCCCCCCCCCCCCCCACCCCCCCCCCCCCCCACCCCCCCCCCCCCCCACCCCCCCCCCCCCCCACCCCCCCCCCCCCCCACCCCCCCCCCCCCCCACCCCCCCCCCCCCCCACCCCCCCCCCCCCCCACCCCCCCCCCCCCCCACCCCCCCCCCCCCCCACCCCCCCCCCCCCCCACCCCCCCCCCCCCCCACCCCCCCCCCCCCCCACCCCCCCCCCCCCCCACCCCCCCCCCCCCCCACCCCCCCCCCCCCCCACCCCCCCCCCCCCCCACCCCCCCCCCCCCCCACCCCCCCCCCCCCCCACCCCCCCCCCCCCCCACCCCCCCCCCCCCCCACCCCCCCCCCCCCCCACCCCCCCCCCCCCCCACCCCCCCCCCCCCCCACCCCCCCCCCCCCCCACCCCCCCCCCCCCCCACCCCCCCCCCCCCCCACCCCCCCCCCCCCCCACCCCCCCCCCCCCCCACCCCCCCCCCCCCCCACCCCCCCCCCCCCCCACCCCCCCCCCCCCCCACCCCCCCCCCCCCCCACCCCCCCCCCCCCCCACCCCCCCCCCCCCCCACCCCCCCCCCCCCCCACCCCCCCCCCCCCCCACCCCCCCCCCCCCCCACCCCCCCCCCCCCCCACCCCCCCCCCCCCCCACCCCCCCCCCCCCCCACCCCCCCCCCCCCCCACCCCCCCCCCCCCCCACCCCCCCCCCCCCCCACCCCCCCCCCCCCCCACCCCCCCCCCCCCCCACCCCCCCCCCCCCCCACCCCCCCCCCCCCCCACCCCCCCCCCCCCCCACCCCCCCCCCCCCCCACCCCCCCCCCCCCCCACCCCCCCCCCCCCCCACCCCCCCCCCCCCCCACCCCCCCCCCCCCCCACCCCCCCCCCCCCCCACCCCCCCCCCCCCCCACCCCCCCCCCCCCCCACCCCCCCCCCCCCCCACCCCCCCCCCCCCCCACCCCCCCCCCCCCCCACCCCCCCCCCCCCCCACCCCCCCCCCCCCCCACCCCCCCCCCCCCCCACCCCCCCCCCCCCCCACCCCCCCCCCCCCCCACCCCCCCCCCCCCCCACCCCCCCCCCCCCCCACCCCCCCCCCCCCCCACCCCCCCCCCCCCCCACCCCCCCCCCCCCCCACCCCCCCCCCCCCCCACCCCCCCCCCCCCCCACCCCCCCCCCCCCCCACCCCCCCCCCCCCCCACCCCCCCCCCCCCCCACCCCCCCCCCCCCCCACCCCCCCCCCCCCCCACCCCCCCCCCCCCCCACCCCCCCCCCCCCCCACCCCCCCCCCCCCCCACCCCCCCCCCCCCCCACCCCCCCCCCCCCCCACCCCCCCCCCCCCCCACCCCCCCCCCCCCCCACCCCCCCCCCCCCCCACCCCCCCCCCCCCCCACCCCCCCCCCCCCCCACCCCCCCCCCCCCCCACCCCCCCCCCCCCCCACCCCCCCCCCCCCCCACCCCCCCCCCCCCCCACCCCCCCCCCCCCCCACCCCCCCCCCCCCCCACCCCCCCCCCCCCCCACCCCCCCCCCCCCCCACCCCCCCCCCCCCCCACCCCCCCCCCCCCCCACCCCCCCCCCCCCCCACCCCCCCCCCCCCCCACCCCCCCCCCCCCCCACCCCCCCCCCCCCCCACCCCCCCCCCCCCCCACCCCCCCCCCCCCCCACCCCCCCCCCCCCCCACCCCCCCCCCCCCCCACCCCCCCCCCCCCCCACCCCCCCCCCCCCCCACCCCCCCCCCCCCCCACCCCCCCCCCCCCCCACCCCCCCCCCCCCCCACCCCCCCCCCCCCCCACCCCCCCCCCCCCCCACCCCCCCCCCCCCCCACCCCCCCCCCCCCCCACCCCCCCCCCCCCCCACCCCCCCCCCCCCCCACCCCCCCCCCCCCCCACCCCCCCCCCCCCCCACCCCCCCCCCCCCCCACCCCCCCCCCCCCCCACCCCCCCCCCCCCCCACCCCCCCCCCCCCCCACCCCCCCCCCCCCCCACCCCCCCCCCCCCCCACCCCCCCCCCCCCCCACCCCCCCCCCCCCCCACCCCCCCCCCCCCCCACCCCCCCCCCCCCCCACCCCCCCCCCCCCCCACCCCCCCCCCCCCCCACCCCCCCCCCCCCCCACCCCCCCCCCCCCCCACCCCCCCCCCCCCCCACCCCCCCCCCCCCCCACCCCCCCCCCCCCCCACCCCCCCCCCCCCCCACCCCCCCCCCCCCCCACCCCCCCCCCCCCCCACCCCCCCCCCCCCCCACCCCCCCCCCCCCCCACCCCCCCCCCCCCCCACCCCCCCCCCCCCCCACCCCCCCCCCCCCCCACCCCCCCCCCCCCCCACCCCCCCCCCCCCCCACCCCCCCCCCCCCCCACCCCCCCCCCCCCCCACCCCCCCCCCCCCCCACCCCCCCCCCCCCCCACCCCCCCCCCCCCCCACCCCCCCCCCCCCCCACCCCCCCCCCCCCCCACCCCCCCCCCCCCCCACCCCCCCCCCCCCCCACCCCCCCCCCCCCCCACCCCCCCCCCCCCCCACCCCCCCCCCCCCCCACCCCCCCCCCCCCCCACCCCCCCCCCCCCCCACCCCCCCCCCCCCCCACCCCCCCCCCCCCCCACCCCCCCCCCCCCCCACCCCCCCCCCCCCCCACCCCCCCCCCCCCCCACCCCCCCCCCCCCCCACCCCCCCCCCCCCCCACCCCCCCCCCCCCCCACCCCCCCCCCCCCCCACCCCCCCCCCCCCCCACCCCCCCCCCCCCCCACCCCCCCCCCCCCCCACCCCCCCCCCCCCCCACCCCCCCCCCCCCCCACCCCCCCCCCCCCCCACCCCCCCCCCCCCCCACCCCCCCCCCCCCCCACCCCCCCCCCCCCCCACCCCCCCCCCCCCCCACCCCCCCCCCCCCCCACCCCCCCCCCCCCCCACCCCCCCCCCCCCCCACCCCCCCCCCCCCCCACCCCCCCCCCCCCCCACCCCCCCCCCCCCCCACCCCCCCCCCCCCCCACCCCCCCCCCCCCCCACCCCCCCCCCCCCCCACCCCCCCCCCCCCCCACCCCCCCCCCCCCCCACCCCCCCCCCCCCCCACCCCCCCCCCCCCCCACCCCCCCCCCCCCCCACCCCCCCCCCCCCCCACCCCCCCCCCCCCCCACCCCCCCCCCCCCCCACCCCCCCCCCCCCCCACCCCCCCCCCCCCCCACCCCCCCCCCCCCCCACCCCCCCCCCCCCCCACCCCCCCCCCCCCCCACCCCCCCCCCCCCCCACCCCCCCCCCCCCCCACCCCCCCCCCCCCCCACCCCCCCCCCCCCCCACCCCCCCCCCCCCCCACCCCCCCCCCCCCCCACCCCCCCCCCCCCCCACCCCCCCCCCCCCCCACCCCCCCCCCCCCCCACCCCCCCCCCCCCCCACCCCCCCCCCCCCCCACCCCCCCCCCCCCCCACCCCCCCCCCCCCCCACCCCCCCCCCCCCCCACCCCCCCCCCCCCCCACCCCCCCCCCCCCCCACCCCCCCCCCCCCCCACCCCCCCCCCCCCCCACCCCCCCCCCCCCCCACCCCCCCCCCCCCCCACCCCCCCCCCCCCCCACCCCCCCCCCCCCCCACCCCCCCCCCCCCCCACCCCCCCCCCCCCCCACCCCCCCCCCCCCCCACCCCCCCCCCCCCCCACCCCCCCCCCCCCCCACCCCCCCCCCCCCCCACCCCCCCCCCCCCCCACCCCCCCCCCCCCCCACCCCCCCCCCCCCCCACCCCCCCCCCCCCCCACCCCCCCCCCCCCCCACCCCCCCCCCCCCCCACCCCCCCCCCCCCCCACCCCCCCCCCCCCCCACCCCCCCCCCCCCCCACCCCCCCCCCCCCCCACCCCCCCCCCCCCCCACCCCCCCCCCCCCCCACCCCCCCCCCCCCCCACCCCCCCCCCCCCCCACCCCCCCCCCCCCCCACCCCCCCCCCCCCCCACCCCCCCCCCCCCCCACCCCCCCCCCCCCCCACCCCCCCCCCCCCCCACCCCCCCCCCCCCCCACCCCCCCCCCCCCCCACCCCCCCCCCCCCCCACCCCCCCCCCCCCCCACCCCCCCCCCCCCCCACCCCCCCCCCCCCCCACCCCCCCCCCCCCCCACCCCCCCCCCCCCCCACCCCCCCCCCCCCCCACCCCCCCCCCCCCCCACCCCCCCCCCCCCCCACCCCCCCCCCCCCCCACCCCCCCCCCCCCCCACCCCCCCCCCCCCCCACCCCCCCCCCCCCCCACCCCCCCCCCCCCCCACCCCCCCCCCCCCCCACCCCCCCCCCCCCCCACCCCCCCCCCCCCCCACCCCCCCCCCCCCCCACCCCCCCCCCCCCCCACCCCCCCCCCCCCCCACCCCCCCCCCCCCCCACCCCCCCCCCCCCCCACCCCCCCCCCCCCCCACCCCCCCCCCCCCCCACCCCCCCCCCCCCCCACCCCCCCCCCCCCCCACCCCCCCCCCCCCCCACCCCCCCCCCCCCCCACCCCCCCCCCCCCCCACCCCCCCCCCCCCCCACCCCCCCCCCCCCCCACCCCCCCCCCCCCCCACCCCCCCCCCCCCCCACCCCCCCCCCCCCCCACCCCCCCCCCCCCCCACCCCCCCCCCCCCCCACCCCCCCCCCCCCCCACCCCCCCCCCCCCCCACCCCCCCCCCCCCCCACCCCCCCCCCCCCCCACCCCCCCCCCCCCCCACCCCCCCCCCCCCCCACCCCCCCCCCCCCCCACCCCCCCCCCCCCCCACCCCCCCCCCCCCCCACCCCCCCCCCCCCCCACCCCCCCCCCCCCCCACCCCCCCCCCCCCCCACCCCCCCCCCCCCCCACCCCCCCCCCCCCCCACCCCCCCCCCCCCCCACCCCCCCCCCCCCCCACCCCCCCCCCCCCCCACCCCCCCCCCCCCCCACCCCCCCCCCCCCCCACCCCCCCCCCCCCCCACCCCCCCCCCCCCCCACCCCCCCCCCCCCCCACCCCCCCCCCCCCCCACCCCCCCCCCCCCCCACCCCCCCCCCCCCCCACCCCCCCCCCCCCCCACCCCCCCCCCCCCCCACCCCCCCCCCCCCCCACCCCCCCCCCCCCCCACCCCCCCCCCCCCCCACCCCCCCCCCCCCCCACCCCCCCCCCCCCCCACCCCCCCCCCCCCCCACCCCCCCCCCCCCCCACCCCCCCCCCCCCCCACCCCCCCCCCCCCCCACCCCCCCCCCCCCCCACCCCCCCCCCCCCCCACCCCCCCCCCCCCCCACCCCCCCCCCCCCCCACCCCCCCCCCCCCCCACCCCCCCCCCCCCCCACCCCCCCCCCCCCCCACCCCCCCCCCCCCCCACCCCCCCCCCCCCCCACCCCCCCCCCCCCCCACCCCCCCCCCCCCCCACCCCCCCCCCCCCCCACCCCCCCCCCCCCCCACCCCCCCCCCCCCCCACCCCCCCCCCCCCCCACCCCCCCCCCCCCCCACCCCCCCCCCCCCCCACCCCCCCCCCCCCCCACCCCCCCCCCCCCCCACCCCCCCCCCCCCCCACCCCCCCCCCCCCCCACCCCCCCCCCCCCCCACCCCCCCCCCCCCCCACCCCCCCCCCCCCCCACCCCCCCCCCCCCCCACCCCCCCCCCCCCCCACCCCCCCCCCCCCCCACCCCCCCCCCCCCCCACCCCCCCCCCCCCCCACCCCCCCCCCCCCCCACCCCCCCCCCCCCCCACCCCCCCCCCCCCCCACCCCCCCCCCCCCCCACCCCCCCCCCCCCCCACCCCCCCCCCCCCCCACCCCCCCCCCCCCCCACCCCCCCCCCCCCCCACCCCCCCCCCCCCCCACCCCCCCCCCCCCCCACCCCCCCCCCCCCCCACCCCCCCCCCCCCCCACCCCCCCCCCCCCCCACCCCCCCCCCCCCCCACCCCCCCCCCCCCCCACCCCCCCCCCCCCCCACCCCCCCCCCCCCCCACCCCCCCCCCCCCCCACCCCCCCCCCCCCCCACCCCCCCCCCCCCCCACCCCCCCCCCCCCCCACCCCCCCCCCCCCCCACCCCCCCCCCCCCCCACCCCCCCCCCCCCCCACCCCCCCCCCCCCCCACCCCCCCCCCCCCCCACCCCCCCCCCCCCCCACCCCCCCCCCCCCCCACCCCCCCCCCCCCCCACCCCCCCCCCCCCCCACCCCCCCCCCCCCCCACCCCCCCCCCCCCCCACCCCCCCCCCCCCCCACCCCCCCCCCCCCCCACCCCCCCCCCCCCCCACCCCCCCCCCCCCCCACCCCCCCCCCCCCCCACCCCCCCCCCCCCCCACCCCCCCCCCCCCCCACCCCCCCCCCCCCCCACCCCCCCCCCCCCCCACCCCCCCCCCCCCCCACCCCCCCCCCCCCCCACCCCCCCCCCCCCCCACCCCCCCCCCCCCCCACCCCCCCCCCCCCCCACCCCCCCCCCCCCCCACCCCCCCCCCCCCCCACCCCCCCCCCCCCCCACCCCCCCCCCCCCCCACCCCCCCCCCCCCCCACCCCCCCCCCCCCCCACCCCCCCCCCCCCCCACCCCCCCCCCCCCCCACCCCCCCCCCCCCCCACCCCCCCCCCCCCCCACCCCCCCCCCCCCCCACCCCCCCCCCCCCCCACCCCCCCCCCCCCCCACCCCCCCCCCCCCCCACCCCCCCCCCCCCCCACCCCCCCCCCCCCCCACCCCCCCCCCCCCCCACCCCCCCCCCCCCCCACCCCCCCCCCCCCCCACCCCCCCCCCCCCCCACCCCCCCCCCCCCCCACCCCCCCCCCCCCCCACCCCCCCCCCCCCCCACCCCCCCCCCCCCCCACCCCCCCCCCCCCCCACCCCCCCCCCCCCCCACCCCCCCCCCCCCCCACCCCCCCCCCCCCCCACCCCCCCCCCCCCCCACCCCCCCCCCCCCCCACCCCCCCCCCCCCCCACCCCCCCCCCCCCCCACCCCCCCCCCCCCCCACCCCCCCCCCCCCCCACCCCCCCCCCCCCCCACCCCCCCCCCCCCCCACCCCCCCCCCCCCCCACCCCCCCCCCCCCCCACCCCCCCCCCCCCCCACCCCCCCCCCCCCCCACCCCCCCCCCCCCCCACCCCCCCCCCCCCCCACCCCCCCCCCCCCCCACCCCCCCCCCCCCCCACCCCCCCCCCCCCCCACCCCCCCCCCCCCCCACCCCCCCCCCCCCCCACCCCCCCCCCCCCCCACCCCCCCCCCCCCCCACCCCCCCCCCCCCCCACCCCCCCCCCCCCCCACCCCCCCCCCCCCCCACCCCCCCCCCCCCCCACCCCCCCCCCCCCCCACCCCCCCCCCCCCCCACCCCCCCCCCCCCCCACCCCCCCCCCCCCCCACCCCCCCCCCCCCCCACCCCCCCCCCCCCCCACCCCCCCCCCCCCCCACCCCCCCCCCCCCCCACCCCCCCCCCCCCCCACCCCCCCCCCCCCCCACCCCCCCCCCCCCCCACCCCCCCCCCCCCCCACCCCCCCCCCCCCCCACCCCCCCCCCCCCCCACCCCCCCCCCCCCCCACCCCCCCCCCCCCCCACCCCCCCCCCCCCCCACCCCCCCCCCCCCCCACCCCCCCCCCCCCCCACCCCCCCCCCCCCCCACCCCCCCCCCCCCCCACCCCCCCCCCCCCCCACCCCCCCCCCCCCCCACCCCCCCCCCCCCCCACCCCCCCCCCCCCCCACCCCCCCCCCCCCCCACCCCCCCCCCCCCCCACCCCCCCCCCCCCCCACCCCCCCCCCCCCCCACCCCCCCCCCCCCCCACCCCCCCCCCCCCCCACCCCCCCCCCCCCCCACCCCCCCCCCCCCCCACCCCCCCCCCCCCCCACCCCCCCCCCCCCCCACCCCCCCCCCCCCCCACCCCCCCCCCCCCCCACCCCCCCCCCCCCCCACCCCCCCCCCCCCCCACCCCCCCCCCCCCCCACCCCCCCCCCCCCCCACCCCCCCCCCCCCCCACCCCCCCCCCCCCCCACCCCCCCCCCCCCCCACCCCCCCCCCCCCCCACCCCCCCCCCCCCCCACCCCCCCCCCCCCCCACCCCCCCCCCCCCCCACCCCCCCCCCCCCCCACCCCCCCCCCCCCCCACCCCCCCCCCCCCCCACCCCCCCCCCCCCCCACCCCCCCCCCCCCCCACCCCCCCCCCCCCCCACCCCCCCCCCCCCCCACCCCCCCCCCCCCCCACCCCCCCCCCCCCCCACCCCCCCCCCCCCCCACCCCCCCCCCCCCCCACCCCCCCCCCCCCCCACCCCCCCCCCCCCCCACCCCCCCCCCCCCCCACCCCCCCCCCCCCCCACCCCCCCCCCCCCCCACCCCCCCCCCCCCCCACCCCCCCCCCCCCCCACCCCCCCCCCCCCCCACCCCCCCCCCCCCCCACCCCCCCCCCCCCCCACCCCCCCCCCCCCCCACCCCCCCCCCCCCCCACCCCCCCCCCCCCCCACCCCCCCCCCCCCCCACCCCCCCCCCCCCCCACCCCCCCCCCCCCCCACCCCCCCCCCCCCCCACCCCCCCCCCCCCCCACCCCCCCCCCCCCCCACCCCCCCCCCCCCCCACCCCCCCCCCCCCCCACCCCCCCCCCCCCCCACCCCCCCCCCCCCCCACCCCCCCCCCCCCCCACCCCCCCCCCCCCCCACCCCCCCCCCCCCCCACCCCCCCCCCCCCCCACCCCCCCCCCCCCCCACCCCCCCCCCCCCCCACCCCCCCCCCCCCCCACCCCCCCCCCCCCCCACCCCCCCCCCCCCCCACCCCCCCCCCCCCCCACCCCCCCCCCCCCCCACCCCCCCCCCCCCCCACCCCCCCCCCCCCCCACCCCCCCCCCCCCCCACCCCCCCCCCCCCCCACCCCCCCCCCCCCCCACCCCCCCCCCCCCCCACCCCCCCCCCCCCCCACCCCCCCCCCCCCCCACCCCCCCCCCCCCCCACCCCCCCCCCCCCCCACCCCCCCCCCCCCCCACCCCCCCCCCCCCCCACCCCCCCCCCCCCCCACCCCCCCCCCCCCCCACCCCCCCCCCCCCCCACCCCCCCCCCCCCCCACCCCCCCCCCCCCCCACCCCCCCCCCCCCCCACCCCCCCCCCCCCCCACCCCCCCCCCCCCCCACCCCCCCCCCCCCCCACCCCCCCCCCCCCCCACCCCCCCCCCCCCCCACCCCCCCCCCCCCCCACCCCCCCCCCCCCCCACCCCCCCCCCCCCCCACCCCCCCCCCCCCCCACCCCCCCCCCCCCCCACCCCCCCCCCCCCCCACCCCCCCCCCCCCCCACCCCCCCCCCCCCCCACCCCCCCCCCCCCCCACCCCCCCCCCCCCCCACCCCCCCCCCCCCCCACCCCCCCCCCCCCCCACCCCCCCCCCCCCCCACCCCCCCCCCCCCCCACCCCCCCCCCCCCCCACCCCCCCCCCCCCCCACCCCCCCCCCCCCCCACCCCCCCCCCCCCCCACCCCCCCCCCCCCCCACCCCCCCCCCCCCCCACCCCCCCCCCCCCCCACCCCCCCCCCCCCCCACCCCCCCCCCCCCCCACCCCCCCCCCCCCCCACCCCCCCCCCCCCCCACCCCCCCCCCCCCCCACCCCCCCCCCCCCCCACCCCCCCCCCCCCCCACCCCCCCCCCCCCCCACCCCCCCCCCCCCCCACCCCCCCCCCCCCCCACCCCCCCCCCCCCCCACCCCCCCCCCCCCCCACCCCCCCCCCCCCCCACCCCCCCCCCCCCCCACCCCCCCCCCCCCCCACCCCCCCCCCCCCCCACCCCCCCCCCCCCCCACCCCCCCCCCCCCCCACCCCCCCCCCCCCCCACCCCCCCCCCCCCCCACCCCCCCCCCCCCCCACCCCCCCCCCCCCCCACCCCCCCCCCCCCCCACCCCCCCCCCCCCCCACCCCCCCCCCCCCCCACCCCCCCCCCCCCCCACCCCCCCCCCCCCCCACCCCCCCCCCCCCCCACCCCCCCCCCCCCCCACCCCCCCCCCCCCCCACCCCCCCCCCCCCCCACCCCCCCCCCCCCCCACCCCCCCCCCCCCCCACCCCCCCCCCCCCCCACCCCCCCCCCCCCCCACCCCCCCCCCCCCCCACCCCCCCCCCCCCCCACCCCCCCCCCCCCCCACCCCCCCCCCCCCCCACCCCCCCCCCCCCCCACCCCCCCCCCCCCCCACCCCCCCCCCCCCCCACCCCCCCCCCCCCCCACCCCCCCCCCCCCCCACCCCCCCCCCCCCCCACCCCCCCCCCCCCCCACCCCCCCCCCCCCCCACCCCCCCCCCCCCCCACCCCCCCCCCCCCCCACCCCCCCCCCCCCCCACCCCCCCCCCCCCCCACCCCCCCCCCCCCCCACCCCCCCCCCCCCCCACCCCCCCCCCCCCCCACCCCCCCCCCCCCCCACCCCCCCCCCCCCCCACCCCCCCCCCCCCCCACCCCCCCCCCCCCCCACCCCCCCCCCCCCCCACCCCCCCCCCCCCCCACCCCCCCCCCCCCCCACCCCCCCCCCCCCCCACCCCCCCCCCCCCCCACCCCCCCCCCCCCCCACCCCCCCCCCCCCCCACCCCCCCCCCCCCCCACCCCCCCCCCCCCCCACCCCCCCCCCCCCCCACCCCCCCCCCCCCCCACCCCCCCCCCCCCCCACCCCCCCCCCCCCCCACCCCCCCCCCCCCCCACCCCCCCCCCCCCCCACCCCCCCCCCCCCCCACCCCCCCCCCCCCCCACCCCCCCCCCCCCCCACCCCCCCCCCCCCCCACCCCCCCCCCCCCCCACCCCCCCCCCCCCCCACCCCCCCCCCCCCCCACCCCCCCCCCCCCCCACCCCCCCCCCCCCCCACCCCCCCCCCCCCCCACCCCCCCCCCCCCCCACCCCCCCCCCCCCCCACCCCCCCCCCCCCCCACCCCCCCCCCCCCCCACCCCCCCCCCCCCCCACCCCCCCCCCCCCCCACCCCCCCCCCCCCCCACCCCCCCCCCCCCCCACCCCCCCCCCCCCCCACCCCCCCCCCCCCCCACCCCCCCCCCCCCCCACCCCCCCCCCCCCCCACCCCCCCCCCCCCCCACCCCCCCCCCCCCCCACCCCCCCCCCCCCCCACCCCCCCCCCCCCCCACCCCCCCCCCCCCCCACCCCCCCCCCCCCCCACCCCCCCCCCCCCCCACCCCCCCCCCCCCCCACCCCCCCCCCCCCCCACCCCCCCCCCCCCCCACCCCCCCCCCCCCCCACCCCCCCCCCCCCCCACCCCCCCCCCCCCCCACCCCCCCCCCCCCCCACCCCCCCCCCCCCCCACCCCCCCCCCCCCCCACCCCCCCCCCCCCCCACCCCCCCCCCCCCCCACCCCCCCCCCCCCCCACCCCCCCCCCCCCCCACCCCCCCCCCCCCCCACCCCCCCCCCCCCCCACCCCCCCCCCCCCCCACCCCCCCCCCCCCCCACCCCCCCCCCCCCCCACCCCCCCCCCCCCCCACCCCCCCCCCCCCCCACCCCCCCCCCCCCCCACCCCCCCCCCCCCCCACCCCCCCCCCCCCCCACCCCCCCCCCCCCCCACCCCCCCCCCCCCCCACCCCCCCCCCCCCCCACCCCCCCCCCCCCCCACCCCCCCCCCCCCCCACCCCCCCCCCCCCCCACCCCCCCCCCCCCCCACCCCCCCCCCCCCCCACCCCCCCCCCCCCCCACCCCCCCCCCCCCCCACCCCCCCCCCCCCCCACCCCCCCCCCCCCCCACCCCCCCCCCCCCCCACCCCCCCCCCCCCCCACCCCCCCCCCCCCCCACCCCCCCCCCCCCCCACCCCCCCCCCCCCCCACCCCCCCCCCCCCCCACCCCCCCCCCCCCCCACCCCCCCCCCCCCCCACCCCCCCCCCCCCCCACCCCCCCCCCCCCCCACCCCCCCCCCCCCCCACCCCCCCCCCCCCCCACCCCCCCCCCCCCCCACCCCCCCCCCCCCCCACCCCCCCCCCCCCCCACCCCCCCCCCCCCCCACCCCCCCCCCCCCCCACCCCCCCCCCCCCCCACCCCCCCCCCCCCCCACCCCCCCCCCCCCCCACCCCCCCCCCCCCCCACCCCCCCCCCCCCCCACCCCCCCCCCCCCCCACCCCCCCCCCCCCCCACCCCCCCCCCCCCCCACCCCCCCCCCCCCCCACCCCCCCCCCCCCCCACCCCCCCCCCCCCCCACCCCCCCCCCCCCCCACCCCCCCCCCCCCCCACCCCCCCCCCCCCCCACCCCCCCCCCCCCCCACCCCCCCCCCCCCCCACCCCCCCCCCCCCCCACCCCCCCCCCCCCCCACCCCCCCCCCCCCCCACCCCCCCCCCCCCCCACCCCCCCCCCCCCCCACCCCCCCCCCCCCCCACCCCCCCCCCCCCCCACCCCCCCCCCCCCCCACCCCCCCCCCCCCCCACCCCCCCCCCCCCCCACCCCCCCCCCCCCCCACCCCCCCCCCCCCCCACCCCCCCCCCCCCCCACCCCCCCCCCCCCCCACCCCCCCCCCCCCCCACCCCCCCCCCCCCCCACCCCCCCCCCCCCCCACCCCCCCCCCCCCCCACCCCCCCCCCCCCCCACCCCCCCCCCCCCCCACCCCCCCCCCCCCCCACCCCCCCCCCCCCCCACCCCCCCCCCCCCCCACCCCCCCCCCCCCCCACCCCCCCCCCCCCCCACCCCCCCCCCCCCCCACCCCCCCCCCCCCCCACCCCCCCCCCCCCCCACCCCCCCCCCCCCCCACCCCCCCCCCCCCCCACCCCCCCCCCCCCCCACCCCCCCCCCCCCCCACCCCCCCCCCCCCCCACCCCCCCCCCCCCCCACCCCCCCCCCCCCCCACCCCCCCCCCCCCCCACCCCCCCCCCCCCCCACCCCCCCCCCCCCCCACCCCCCCCCCCCCCCACCCCCCCCCCCCCCCACCCCCCCCCCCCCCCACCCCCCCCCCCCCCCACCCCCCCCCCCCCCCACCCCCCCCCCCCCCCACCCCCCCCCCCCCCCACCCCCCCCCCCCCCCACCCCCCCCCCCCCCCACCCCCCCCCCCCCCCACCCCCCCCCCCCCCCACCCCCCCCCCCCCCCACCCCCCCCCCCCCCCACCCCCCCCCCCCCCCACCCCCCCCCCCCCCCACCCCCCCCCCCCCCCACCCCCCCCCCCCCCCACCCCCCCCCCCCCCCACCCCCCCCCCCCCCCACCCCCCCCCCCCCCCACCCCCCCCCCCCCCCACCCCCCCCCCCCCCCACCCCCCCCCCCCCCCACCCCCCCCCCCCCCCACCCCCCCCCCCCCCCACCCCCCCCCCCCCCCACCCCCCCCCCCCCCCACCCCCCCCCCCCCCCACCCCCCCCCCCCCCCACCCCCCCCCCCCCCCACCCCCCCCCCCCCCCACCCCCCCCCCCCCCCACCCCCCCCCCCCCCCACCCCCCCCCCCCCCCACCCCCCCCCCCCCCCACCCCCCCCCCCCCCCACCCCCCCCCCCCCCCACCCCCCCCCCCCCCCACCCCCCCCCCCCCCCACCCCCCCCCCCCCCCACCCCCCCCCCCCCCCACCCCCCCCCCCCCCCACCCCCCCCCCCCCCCACCCCCCCCCCCCCCCACCCCCCCCCCCCCCCACCCCCCCCCCCCCCCACCCCCCCCCCCCCCCACCCCCCCCCCCCCCCACCCCCCCCCCCCCCCACCCCCCCCCCCCCCCACCCCCCCCCCCCCCCACCCCCCCCCCCCCCCACCCCCCCCCCCCCCCACCCCCCCCCCCCCCCACCCCCCCCCCCCCCCACCCCCCCCCCCCCCCACCCCCCCCCCCCCCCACCCCCCCCCCCCCCCACCCCCCCCCCCCCCCACCCCCCCCCCCCCCCACCCCCCCCCCCCCCCACCCCCCCCCCCCCCCACCCCCCCCCCCCCCCACCCCCCCCCCCCCCCACCCCCCCCCCCCCCCACCCCCCCCCCCCCCCACCCCCCCCCCCCCCCACCCCCCCCCCCCCCCACCCCCCCCCCCCCCCACCCCCCCCCCCCCCCACCCCCCCCCCCCCCCACCCCCCCCCCCCCCCACCCCCCCCCCCCCCCACCCCCCCCCCCCCCCACCCCCCCCCCCCCCCACCCCCCCCCCCCCCCACCCCCCCCCCCCCCCACCCCCCCCCCCCCCCACCCCCCCCCCCCCCCACCCCCCCCCCCCCCCACCCCCCCCCCCCCCCACCCCCCCCCCCCCCCACCCCCCCCCCCCCCCACCCCCCCCCCCCCCCACCCCCCCCCCCCCCCACCCCCCCCCCCCCCCACCCCCCCCCCCCCCCACCCCCCCCCCCCCCCACCCCCCCCCCCCCCCACCCCCCCCCCCCCCCACCCCCCCCCCCCCCCACCCCCCCCCCCCCCCACCCCCCCCCCCCCCCACCCCCCCCCCCCCCCACCCCCCCCCCCCCCCACCCCCCCCCCCCCCCACCCCCCCCCCCCCCCACCCCCCCCCCCCCCCACCCCCCCCCCCCCCCACCCCCCCCCCCCCCCACCCCCCCCCCCCCCCACCCCCCCCCCCCCCCACCCCCCCCCCCCCCCACCCCCCCCCCCCCCCACCCCCCCCCCCCCCCACCCCCCCCCCCCCCCACCCCCCCCCCCCCCCACCCCCCCCCCCCCCCACCCCCCCCCCCCCCCACCCCCCCCCCCCCCCACCCCCCCCCCCCCCCACCCCCCCCCCCCCCCACCCCCCCCCCCCCCCACCCCCCCCCCCCCCCACCCCCCCCCCCCCCCACCCCCCCCCCCCCCCACCCCCCCCCCCCCCCACCCCCCCCCCCCCCCACCCCCCCCCCCCCCCACCCCCCCCCCCCCCCACCCCCCCCCCCCCCCACCCCCCCCCCCCCCCACCCCCCCCCCCCCCCACCCCCCCCCCCCCCCACCCCCCCCCCCCCCCACCCCCCCCCCCCCCCACCCCCCCCCCCCCCCACCCCCCCCCCCCCCCACCCCCCCCCCCCCCCACCCCCCCCCCCCCCCACCCCCCCCCCCCCCCACCCCCCCCCCCCCCCACCCCCCCCCCCCCCCACCCCCCCCCCCCCCCACCCCCCCCCCCCCCCACCCCCCCCCCCCCCCACCCCCCCCCCCCCCCACCCCCCCCCCCCCCCACCCCCCCCCCCCCCCACCCCCCCCCCCCCCCACCCCCCCCCCCCCCCACCCCCCCCCCCCCCCACCCCCCCCCCCCCCCACCCCCCCCCCCCCCCACCCCCCCCCCCCCCCACCCCCCCCCCCCCCCACCCCCCCCCCCCCCCACCCCCCCCCCCCCCCACCCCCCCCCCCCCCCACCCCCCCCCCCCCCCACCCCCCCCCCCCCCCACCCCCCCCCCCCCCCACCCCCCCCCCCCCCCACCCCCCCCCCCCCCCACCCCCCCCCCCCCCCACCCCCCCCCCCCCCCACCCCCCCCCCCCCCCACCCCCCCCCCCCCCCACCCCCCCCCCCCCCCACCCCCCCCCCCCCCCACCCCCCCCCCCCCCCACCCCCCCCCCCCCCCACCCCCCCCCCCCCCCACCCCCCCCCCCCCCCACCCCCCCCCCCCCCCACCCCCCCCCCCCCCCACCCCCCCCCCCCCCCACCCCCCCCCCCCCCCACCCCCCCCCCCCCCCACCCCCCCCCCCCCCCACCCCCCCCCCCCCCCACCCCCCCCCCCCCCCACCCCCCCCCCCCCCCACCCCCCCCCCCCCCCACCCCCCCCCCCCCCCACCCCCCCCCCCCCCCACCCCCCCCCCCCCCCACCCCCCCCCCCCCCCACCCCCCCCCCCCCCCACCCCCCCCCCCCCCCACCCCCCCCCCCCCCCACCCCCCCCCCCCCCCACCCCCCCCCCCCCCCACCCCCCCCCCCCCCCACCCCCCCCCCCCCCCACCCCCCCCCCCCCCCACCCCCCCCCCCCCCCACCCCCCCCCCCCCCCACCCCCCCCCCCCCCCACCCCCCCCCCCCCCCACCCCCCCCCCCCCCCACCCCCCCCCCCCCCCACCCCCCCCCCCCCCCACCCCCCCCCCCCCCCACCCCCCCCCCCCCCCACCCCCCCCCCCCCCCACCCCCCCCCCCCCCCACCCCCCCCCCCCCCCACCCCCCCCCCCCCCCACCCCCCCCCCCCCCCACCCCCCCCCCCCCCCACCCCCCCCCCCCCCCACCCCCCCCCCCCCCCACCCCCCCCCCCCCCCACCCCCCCCCCCCCCCACCCCCCCCCCCCCCCACCCCCCCCCCCCCCCACCCCCCCCCCCCCCCACCCCCCCCCCCCCCCACCCCCCCCCCCCCCCACCCCCCCCCCCCCCCACCCCCCCCCCCCCCCACCCCCCCCCCCCCCCACCCCCCCCCCCCCCCACCCCCCCCCCCCCCCACCCCCCCCCCCCCCCACCCCCCCCCCCCCCCACCCCCCCCCCCCCCCACCCCCCCCCCCCCCCACCCCCCCCCCCCCCCACCCCCCCCCCCCCCCACCCCCCCCCCCCCCCACCCCCCCCCCCCCCCACCCCCCCCCCCCCCCACCCCCCCCCCCCCCCACCCCCCCCCCCCCCCACCCCCCCCCCCCCCCACCCCCCCCCCCCCCCACCCCCCCCCCCCCCCACCCCCCCCCCCCCCCACCCCCCCCCCCCCCCACCCCCCCCCCCCCCCACCCCCCCCCCCCCCCACCCCCCCCCCCCCCCACCCCCCCCCCCCCCCACCCCCCCCCCCCCCCACCCCCCCCCCCCCCCACCCCCCCCCCCCCCCACCCCCCCCCCCCCCCACCCCCCCCCCCCCCCACCCCCCCCCCCCCCCACCCCCCCCCCCCCCCACCCCCCCCCCCCCCCACCCCCCCCCCCCCCCACCCCCCCCCCCCCCCACCCCCCCCCCCCCCCACCCCCCCCCCCCCCCACCCCCCCCCCCCCCCACCCCCCCCCCCCCCCACCCCCCCCCCCCCCCACCCCCCCCCCCCCCCACCCCCCCCCCCCCCCACCCCCCCCCCCCCCCACCCCCCCCCCCCCCCACCCCCCCCCCCCCCCACCCCCCCCCCCCCCCACCCCCCCCCCCCCCCACCCCCCCCCCCCCCCACCCCCCCCCCCCCCCACCCCCCCCCCCCCCCACCCCCCCCCCCCCCCACCCCCCCCCCCCCCCACCCCCCCCCCCCCCCACCCCCCCCCCCCCCCACCCCCCCCCCCCCCCACCCCCCCCCCCCCCCACCCCCCCCCCCCCCCACCCCCCCCCCCCCCCACCCCCCCCCCCCCCCACCCCCCCCCCCCCCCACCCCCCCCCCCCCCCACCCCCCCCCCCCCCCACCCCCCCCCCCCCCCACCCCCCCCCCCCCCCACCCCCCCCCCCCCCCACCCCCCCCCCCCCCCACCCCCCCCCCCCCCCACCCCCCCCCCCCCCCACCCCCCCCCCCCCCCACCCCCCCCCCCCCCCACCCCCCCCCCCCCCCACCCCCCCCCCCCCCCACCCCCCCCCCCCCCCACCCCCCCCCCCCCCCACCCCCCCCCCCCCCCACCCCCCCCCCCCCCCACCCCCCCCCCCCCCCACCCCCCCCCCCCCCCACCCCCCCCCCCCCCCACCCCCCCCCCCCCCCACCCCCCCCCCCCCCCACCCCCCCCCCCCCCCACCCCCCCCCCCCCCCACCCCCCCCCCCCCCCACCCCCCCCCCCCCCCACCCCCCCCCCCCCCCACCCCCCCCCCCCCCCACCCCCCCCCCCCCCCACCCCCCCCCCCCCCCACCCCCCCCCCCCCCCACCCCCCCCCCCCCCCACCCCCCCCCCCCCCCACCCCCCCCCCCCCCCACCCCCCCCCCCCCCCACCCCCCCCCCCCCCCACCCCCCCCCCCCCCCACCCCCCCCCCCCCCCACCCCCCCCCCCCCCCACCCCCCCCCCCCCCCACCCCCCCCCCCCCCCACCCCCCCCCCCCCCCACCCCCCCCCCCCCCCACCCCCCCCCCCCCCCACCCCCCCCCCCCCCCACCCCCCCCCCCCCCCACCCCCCCCCCCCCCCACCCCCCCCCCCCCCCACCCCCCCCCCCCCCCACCCCCCCCCCCCCCCACCCCCCCCCCCCCCCACCCCCCCCCCCCCCCACCCCCCCCCCCCCCCACCCCCCCCCCCCCCCACCCCCCCCCCCCCCCACCCCCCCCCCCCCCCACCCCCCCCCCCCCCCACCCCCCCCCCCCCCCACCCCCCCCCCCCCCCACCCCCCCCCCCCCCCACCCCCCCCCCCCCCCACCCCCCCCCCCCCCCACCCCCCCCCCCCCCCACCCCCCCCCCCCCCCACCCCCCCCCCCCCCCACCCCCCCCCCCCCCCACCCCCCCCCCCCCCCACCCCCCCCCCCCCCCACCCCCCCCCCCCCCCACCCCCCCCCCCCCCCACCCCCCCCCCCCCCCACCCCCCCCCCCCCCCACCCCCCCCCCCCCCCACCCCCCCCCCCCCCCACCCCCCCCCCCCCCCACCCCCCCCCCCCCCCACCCCCCCCCCCCCCCACCCCCCCCCCCCCCCACCCCCCCCCCCCCCCACCCCCCCCCCCCCCCACCCCCCCCCCCCCCCACCCCCCCCCCCCCCCACCCCCCCCCCCCCCCACCCCCCCCCCCCCCCACCCCCCCCCCCCCCCACCCCCCCCCCCCCCCACCCCCCCCCCCCCCCACCCCCCCCCCCCCCCACCCCCCCCCCCCCCCACCCCCCCCCCCCCCCACCCCCCCCCCCCCCCACCCCCCCCCCCCCCCACCCCCCCCCCCCCCCACCCCCCCCCCCCCCCACCCCCCCCCCCCCCCACCCCCCCCCCCCCCCACCCCCCCCCCCCCCCACCCCCCCCCCCCCCCACCCCCCCCCCCCCCCACCCCCCCCCCCCCCCACCCCCCCCCCCCCCCACCCCCCCCCCCCCCCACCCCCCCCCCCCCCCACCCCCCCCCCCCCCCACCCCCCCCCCCCCCCACCCCCCCCCCCCCCCACCCCCCCCCCCCCCCACCCCCCCCCCCCCCCACCCCCCCCCCCCCCCACCCCCCCCCCCCCCCACCCCCCCCCCCCCCCACCCCCCCCCCCCCCCACCCCCCCCCCCCCCCACCCCCCCCCCCCCCCACCCCCCCCCCCCCCCACCCCCCCCCCCCCCCACCCCCCCCCCCCCCCACCCCCCCCCCCCCCCACCCCCCCCCCCCCCCACCCCCCCCCCCCCCCACCCCCCCCCCCCCCCACCCCCCCCCCCCCCCACCCCCCCCCCCCCCCACCCCCCCCCCCCCCCACCCCCCCCCCCCCCCACCCCCCCCCCCCCCCACCCCCCCCCCCCCCCACCCCCCCCCCCCCCCACCCCCCCCCCCCCCCACCCCCCCCCCCCCCCACCCCCCCCCCCCCCCACCCCCCCCCCCCCCCACCCCCCCCCCCCCCCACCCCCCCCCCCCCCCACCCCCCCCCCCCCCCACCCCCCCCCCCCCCCACCCCCCCCCCCCCCCACCCCCCCCCCCCCCCACCCCCCCCCCCCCCCACCCCCCCCCCCCCCCACCCCCCCCCCCCCCCACCCCCCCCCCCCCCCACCCCCCCCCCCCCCCACCCCCCCCCCCCCCCACCCCCCCCCCCCCCCACCCCCCCCCCCCCCCACCCCCCCCCCCCCCCACCCCCCCCCCCCCCCACCCCCCCCCCCCCCCACCCCCCCCCCCCCCCACCCCCCCCCCCCCCCACCCCCCCCCCCCCCCACCCCCCCCCCCCCCCACCCCCCCCCCCCCCCACCCCCCCCCCCCCCCACCCCCCCCCCCCCCCACCCCCCCCCCCCCCCACCCCCCCCCCCCCCCACCCCCCCCCCCCCCCACCCCCCCCCCCCCCCACCCCCCCCCCCCCCCACCCCCCCCCCCCCCCACCCCCCCCCCCCCCCACCCCCCCCCCCCCCCACCCCCCCCCCCCCCCACCCCCCCCCCCCCCCACCCCCCCCCCCCCCCACCCCCCCCCCCCCCCACCCCCCCCCCCCCCCACCCCCCCCCCCCCCCACCCCCCCCCCCCCCCACCCCCCCCCCCCCCCACCCCCCCCCCCCCCCACCCCCCCCCCCCCCCACCCCCCCCCCCCCCCACCCCCCCCCCCCCCCACCCCCCCCCCCCCCCACCCCCCCCCCCCCCCACCCCCCCCCCCCCCCACCCCCCCCCCCCCCCACCCCCCCCCCCCCCCACCCCCCCCCCCCCCCACCCCCCCCCCCCCCCACCCCCCCCCCCCCCCACCCCCCCCCCCCCCCACCCCCCCCCCCCCCCACCCCCCCCCCCCCCCACCCCCCCCCCCCCCCACCCCCCCCCCCCCCCACCCCCCCCCCCCCCCACCCCCCCCCCCCCCCACCCCCCCCCCCCCCCACCCCCCCCCCCCCCCACCCCCCCCCCCCCCCACCCCCCCCCCCCCCCACCCCCCCCCCCCCCCACCCCCCCCCCCCCCCACCCCCCCCCCCCCCCACCCCCCCCCCCCCCCACCCCCCCCCCCCCCCACCCCCCCCCCCCCCCACCCCCCCCCCCCCCCACCCCCCCCCCCCCCCACCCCCCCCCCCCCCCACCCCCCCCCCCCCCCACCCCCCCCCCCCCCCACCCCCCCCCCCCCCCACCCCCCCCCCCCCCCACCCCCCCCCCCCCCCACCCCCCCCCCCCCCCACCCCCCCCCCCCCCCACCCCCCCCCCCCCCCACCCCCCCCCCCCCCCACCCCCCCCCCCCCCCACCCCCCCCCCCCCCCACCCCCCCCCCCCCCCACCCCCCCCCCCCCCCACCCCCCCCCCCCCCCACCCCCCCCCCCCCCCACCCCCCCCCCCCCCCACCCCCCCCCCCCCCCACCCCCCCCCCCCCCCACCCCCCCCCCCCCCCACCCCCCCCCCCCCCCACCCCCCCCCCCCCCCACCCCCCCCCCCCCCCACCCCCCCCCCCCCCCACCCCCCCCCCCCCCCACCCCCCCCCCCCCCCACCCCCCCCCCCCCCCACCCCCCCCCCCCCCCACCCCCCCCCCCCCCCACCCCCCCCCCCCCCCACCCCCCCCCCCCCCCACCGGGAGACCCAGCCGGAAGGCTCGCTTTCCCCCCAGATGTGCGAACCCGTTGCAAAACCCGCCACGAGCTGCCCCCCCCTTGCAGCTCCCCGCCCAAGCTCCTCAAGCCTGAGCCTGTCCATGCCGGACCCAACCGATAAGCGTGTAACGCAACGACTGGATCCACAGGTCCATGCCCCACCGGGACAGGCGGACGCCATCCGAGAGAAAAAGTTCAGCGTTGTCCCGGGTGATTTCAGTATGGTCCACTACCGCTCCCCCAAGGGAGAGGACGACTTTGGCGGCCGCCTTGTTGACCTTTCTGCAAGCCCCATCCACGGCTAAGGGGTCCACTGCTCCCCTCCAGAAAACCCGCTGGAGCAGCTGGGACCAAACCAGAGTCATGCCAGGCCTGTGCCTGGCGATGCTCCTAAATGTGGTGGCCACCTCATGACGGAGCTCCAGGCCCGACTTGGCGGGGAGATCCTCCTCACCCAGATGAATGACCAGGAGGTCCGGTGTGGCCAACTGGAAAATGTACTCAATAAGCTTAGGCTCCAGCACATGCCAAAGCATGTGCCCCTGCCCTAGCCAAGTAATTCTTACGTGCTCCTCAAGTCCAAGATGCTGGCCCCAATCAGACGAGCAGGCGTATTCCTCGACATCGTTGACGAGGCTGTGCCCCATGACCCACACCTGTCGAACAACAGTCTGCGGCGTCCCAGGAGGCACTGTGGAAGGAATCAACAAGTCAGGTGGGGGCGGATGTAAGTCCGAAAAGCCCCCGAACGCCACCTCCCCAGAGTGCGGATGTCCTCCTGGGCCCTGCCTTCCTGCGCCGCAGATGTGGCGGCCCCGATTCGGAAGGAGTGCAGGCCAAACTCGGCTGCCAGCAGCCCCGCACGAGTCAAGCAGGCCCTGAATACTGCCAGCAATTGGAACCTGGTGAGGGGGGAACCGTCCTTGTGCACCAGGAGCATGCCACCCACCCGGGGCCTGCGCCATAACCAGGGGATGAGGGAAGCAAGTGGACAGGTGTCATCGCCCGGTAAGACCGGCATGGTGACCCAAGCACCCCGGCCTTCCTGGTCAGTTTTCGAATGGGCAAGCCATGCATACACCAAATCCCCGGACAGGACGAGGTGCTCCCTTTGCAGGGCGGTGCTGGACGGCTGGTCCCTAGTGGGGGCGACTAATTCCCCGGGCCTGAAGGCCCCATGATGCGCTAGGTGGAAAGCGGCTGCGAAAAGCAACCGCTCATAGCTGGAAGCGCAAACCTGCCGCAGCTCCCCGGTGACTGCCCTTAACACCTCCTTGGTGACCGGGCGCCTAAGGTCCCTTTGTCTGGGGCCCACCTGCCGCCAGCCCGCCACCAGCCTCCGTACCACGAAAGCCTTGGTCACGTCCGTGAAGCCCGACACCCTGCAATAAAAGGCGATGCCTGCCAAGTGTACCCCCATGATGCGTGGGTGCATCCCCCCCACATGGAGCTGGACCAAATACTCAAGGAGGATGCCCGTGTCCACCCCGCCATAGGCAGGGCGCCCTCTGGATGCCACGAAGCTCTGGAAATCGCGCACGGCTCGGTCGTATTGTCTGCGCGTGGCCGGTGCCAGTGAGTTCAAAACACCTGTGATGACTGCTCGCTGCCAAGGTTCCACAGATGCGCCGGCACCGTCGCCGGGAACAGCTCTGCCCCGGGGGCCAGGAGTCGGAAACGGTCTACCTGCTGGCGAGACAAGGCATCAGCAATCTCGTTCTGCAAACCTGGAACAAAAGCAGCTTTAAAAGAAATATTATAAGTGAGGCAGGTGAGGACAAGATCACGAACCAAACGCATTACCCGTGCGGATTTGCTGGACTGCCTGTTCACCACGCGCACCACCGCCTGGTTGTCGCACCAGAAAAGCACCCGTTTGTTCCGCCATGAGTCGTGCCAGATGTGCACCGCCACCAAAATGGGGAAAAGCTCCAAGAAAGTGAGATCCCTGGTGATGCCCAGCGCATGCCAAACCGGAGGCCACAGTCCCTGTGCCCACTGACCCTGGTAGTACACGCCAAAGCCGAAGGCTCCAGAGGCGTCTGATTGCACCTGCAGCTCCAGGCCGGGTTCCACTGACGACTGCCACAAGGAAATGCCATTGAAGCCTCGGAGGAAGGACAGCCAGACCTGCAGGTCGTCTTTCATGCCCCGGGTAACCCTGATGCGGTGGTTCGGGGACCTGCAGCCGGACAAGGACCTGGCCAGCCGGGAACAAAAGGCCCGACCCGGCGCCACCACCCTGCAGGCAAAGTTCAAGTGGCCCAGTAAGGACTGCACCAAGCGCACCTTGCACTTCTTAAGGGTGAGGACAGCCTGGAGCAAGTTTGAAAGGGCTGCAAGCTTCTGGGTAGGGAGCGATGACATACCCAGGACTGTGTCCAGGTGGATGCCCAAGTAACACAGTGAGGAGGCGGGCCCCTCCGTCTTGTCGGGGGCCAAAGGAACCCCCAACTCGGTTGCTAAGGATTGGAAAGCCTGCAGGGCGGTCTCACATTCCCCGGTGCCCTGCCTGCCGATGAACAGGAAATCATCAAGGTAATGGGTCACCAGGCCGGCGGGCACCTTCTGCTTAAAAGCCCATTCGAGGAAGGAGCTGAAAGCCTCGAAAGCGGCACATGCAAAAGAGCAACCCATGGGCATGGCCTTGTCCACGTACCACTGTCCTTGGAAATGAATGCCCAACAGCTCGAAATCCTGCGGGGAAATGGGCAGGAGCCGGAAAGCCGATTGGATATCGAACTTGGCTAAGGAGGCACCCTGGCCGGCCTGCCTAATGAGATTGACAGCGACGTCCAGGGTGGCATATCGGACCGAGCAGAGCTCAGGGTCTATGAAGTCATTAATCGAGTCGCCCCGGGGGTAGGAAAGGTGTTGGATTAAGCGAAATTCCCCCGGGGTCTTTTTGGGCACCACCCCAATGGGGGAGACCCTGAGGGTGGGCAAGGGCGGCTGGCCAAAAGGGCCAGCCATGCGCCCGGCCTTGGTCTCCTTCGCGAGCTTGTCAGCCACCACGCCAGGGAGATCCCGAACAGATTTCAGGTTGCCTGCCTGGTAGGCCCTTCGGAGACCCCAATAGGGAATCCTAAAACCTGTGGAAAAACCCTCGCCCAGCAAGTGCGCCGCACGCCTGTCAGGATAGTGCTGCAGCCAGTCCAAGAGTACCGCCAACCGAACGGGTGTGGAGGCCATGGACTGCAGCTGTAAGGGAAGGTCAGTGCTTGGAGGCGGCAACGTTGCCCTGGCCGCCAGCCTCTTTGTGGGAGGGCCCGGTGCCAGGGGACCGGGCCTGCCGAAAGGGGGTGCGACTAATTGGCTTGGGGCAGCCCACTCTGCTGTGACTTCCAGAGCAGTTAGAGCAAACGTGCTCAAATTTGCACTTAGGTCGCTGGCAAGCTCCTCTGTTAAATTCCCAACAGAGCCCCTTGGCCCCCGCCCTCCCCGAGTAAGCCTTATTGAGTTTTTCTGGGAAGGGAGGTTCCAGGGCCGCTTTCATGGCGGGCTGAACTACAACCATCCAGGTTTGGTCGTGGATGAGGTCCCAGCGGAAGCGGCTCTTATGGGATGCGTTCTTGCGTATAGCCTCGTCATATGCTATGGCCGCAGCTTTGCCAGCTAGGGCCCTAGCCCTCAGCACATGGGCCATATGGGCCGCTAGGTGCCACGCCCGCAAGGGGTAGGCGGCTCCAATTAGTGCTAGGTATTCGACAAAGCCGTGCAGCCAGTTGTTAAAATTATGCTCGGCCGCTGCCGGGTCCCTCCGCTTCTTGTCGGCCTTCCCGCCTACCACACCGAGTTCACCCTCCCGCCGGGGGAACCGGAAAATGTCCACATAGTACCCGTCGAGGGCCCTCTCCCGGAGTTTCCTGGGGAGGTGGGACCCGGGAGGGTTGCCGCTATCGTCTGGGGCTGGGCCGGGTAATGCCTCCCCCGCCCCCAGACGCCTGCGCTTGGCAAGCCAAGGAGGAAGGGCGGGCACTTTCTCCCCTTGGTGCCAGAATTCCCCGCTCGCCTGCATTTCGTCAACCTCGGTAGACTCACCCGATGATGAAGAACTGATAGAGCGCCTGGAGGAACGGGAACGCCTTGACGATTTCCTCCTCCGTCGCCCCTCCCGCTCGGATGGACCGACGGACGCGTCCACCGACGTGGACGCGCTGACCGGTGGAGAAAGCTGCAGGTCCTCTGCTCGGGAAGCGGCTCCGGCCCTCCCGGCACCAGCGGCCGCCAACACGGAGGAGCCACTGCCCAACGCAGCGCTGGAAGGCCCAGGTTCCCCGGCCGCTCCGCCGAGGGCCTGGGAAAGGTGCAGCAGGGTGTCCGCCAGGTTCCGGACCAAAGCTGGATCATGGCCCGGCTCGCTGGCCGGCCCGGGCCCGGAACCCGGGCCAGAGTCGCCGACGGTCGCGGAGACGGCCTCCCCGGCTGGGCAGGACTGCTCCCCCGATCCCGCCGGCCTACCCCTGCCGGTGGGCGACAAGCCCAGGGCCGCAGCGGCGGCCGCCTGCGCAGCCGCGCCAATTCGGCCAACTACGGGGCCGTCACCCGACGACCCCGGGCCGGTTTGAGCCCGAACCCTATTGATAAGGGAACTGGCCCTGCCCAAAGCCGGCAGCTCCCTTGCTGGGAGCTCCTTGCTCTTGGAGCGCTTCGGCCCCATCCTACACTGCAAGACCGGTTGACGACCAAGAAAACAGGAAAGGAAGGAAAGAGGGAAGTCCAAGGGGTAAGAGAGAAGATAGGTAAAGCCAGAAAAGGCCGCAACCAGTCCCCTCCCTGGCCTTACACGAGACCCAGCCACCCCAACACGCCTTGCAGTGTCTCGCCGCCAGGAAGGGCGCGGACTGGGAGAGGCGTCCTTATATATCCAGGCTCCTCCCGCCTTTTCGGCTGGGAGCCAATCAATGCAGCCCGCTCTGCTGCATGCTTCCAGAGGCTTGCATCACCCCTATTTTGCTCCGTTGCTCACCCCGGCAGCAATGGCTGCCCCCGGTTATTCAGGTGCATCTTATATGTCATTGTGCATGCACAACGAAAATACAAAAATACACCCCCCCCCCCCCCCCGATGCACATTTCTGCAGTCCCTTCACCCCATCTTCCACAATTCCACTATGTGATGGCATACATTCTTTAACTTTGTGTGTGTGTGTGTGTGTGTTCAATCTCCAGGTACAACTTCCATGCAAGGAGCTGGAGCATTACGCCTCCTCTTCCGACAGCAGCATCAATTTCTCTCCCTGCCCAGTTTGGTTTTTTTTGTCACCAGGCAGAATCAGCTGCATTTTTAATTGCGTGTGTGTGTGCGTGTGCGTGCGTGCGGCATCTGAGGGTTCCTCCATCAAGAAGATGCAGTGACCAGGTAAACCATCCCCCCCTATTGCGTTGCACTTCAAGGTATGACACCTCTAAAGAATGGGGGAGGGGGTCTCTTTGAATTGCACTCGCTGGGGAAGGGGGGGGGATAAGCAAATTGAAATCTGGAAGCAAATGCCAGGTTTTTGCCAAGCAATTTCTGGGGTGGGGTTGCTCAAAGGCACCTGGTGGGCTCCCAAAGGCACCTGGTGGGCCACTGCGAGTAGCAGAGAGCTGGACTAGATGGACTCTGGTCTGATCCAGCAGGCTAGTTCTTATGTTCTTATGTTCTAACCTTCTCCTTTTGGTTTGCACTAGGGCACAGCCTCCCCCTCCCCTATTATCTTCAGTTACCTGCATGGCTGCTGACACATATACACAAAAAGAAACACATCCTGAAGGACCTCACCGTCTGTCTGTCCGTCTGTCCGTCTGTTTCCCGGATAGTAGATCAGGAGCTGAGGAGAGAGCAGAAGATGCAAGAAACTGGGAGACCCTGTAAATTTATAAGGCAGGAGCCACTGATGATGATGGTGATGATGGCAACTCTGCAAACATCTTTTCTCCCGCCAGCCTCCAATCAGCTTCAAGGAACACGAGAATGCTCCTCACTCATTGGCTGAGCCTCCCACAAAAAAGGAGCAGAGAAGTGTTGAAAGAAGCCCAAACAGGCCTGGGACACATTCATATTTCTCCTCAACTTCCTTGGCAACGGGGCTTTCTTCAGGATGTGGACAGGAGCAGGTGAAGATCGGCTCAGGTGGCCCACGAGGGCTTGCAGCTGACGTCCTGGATCCCCCTAACATCCCACTGCACACATATTAGGGACCCAAGGAGGGCAACCATTTCTCTTCTGTTTATTTAAAACAGTTGTTAGCTGCCTTTCTCCCCTGCAGGAGGCTTACAATATAAACAAAACACTATATAGAAGCACAATAAAAGGCTATTAAAGCCATTGGAAGCGAGTTAAAAAACTCCAAATTGGACAACCAATATGAAAAGCGAAATCATTCAAAAACTGAACATAAGAACATAAGAACTAGCCTTCTGGATCAGACCAGAGTCCATCTAGTCCAGCACTCTGCTACTCGCAGTGGCCCACCAGGTGCCTTTGGGAGCTCACATGCAGGATGTGAAAGCAGTGGCCTTCTGCTGCTGCTGCTGCTCCTGAGCACCTGGTCTGCTAAGGCATTTGCAATCTCAGATCAAGGAGGATCAAGATTGGTAGCCATAGATTGACTTCTCCATAAATCTGTCCAAGCCCCTTTTAAAGCTATCCAGGTTAGTGGCCATCACCACCTCCTGTGGCAGCATATTCCAAACACCAATCACACGTTGTGTGAAGAAGTGTTTTCTTTTATTAGTCCTAATTCTTCCCCCCAGCATTTTCAATGTATGCCCCCTGGTTCTCGTATTGTGAGAAAGAGAGAAAAATTTCTCTCTGTCAACATTTTCTACCCCATGCATAATTTTATAGACTTCAATCATATCCCCCCTCAGCCGTCTCCTCTCCAAACTAAAGAGTCCCAAACGCTGCAGCCTCTCCTCATAAGGAAGGTGCTCCAGTCCCTCAATCGTCCTCGTTGCCCTTCTCTGCACTTTTTCTATCTCTTCAATATCCTTTTTGAGATGTGGCGACCAGAACTGAACACAGTACTCCAAGGGCGGTCGCACCACGGCTTTATATAAGGGCATGACAATCCTTGCAGTTTTATTATCAACTCCTTTCCTAATGATCCCCAGCAGAGAGTTTGCCTTTTTCACAGCTGCCATGCATTGAGTTGACAGGCATGGAACTATCAACTATCAAATTGGGGTTGGGCTCCTCTTCCCTCCAAGTGGGACTTTTGGGAACCTGCCTTATGCTCAGCTCTGACAATCCAAATGAGGCAGGGTCTCCAGAAAGGAGGACCCCCCGGCCACCCAGACATCAACGCTTGGGTGGGGTGGAGGAGGAGTCTTCCTCGTTCTTTTCTGTTTTCTTCCCCGAAGGAGGACAGAAGAGGACTTAGCCTGCCTTTCAGGCCAAATGGAACAAACAGCGTTGTGGCATTTGCTCTTTTGTCTGCTCGGTTATGGATCGTTTTACCAAGTGATTCAGCACCGGCTTCTGTGTGTTTATGTGGCTGGTCGGGCCATGTTGGGCTGCCCCAAATACAAGGAGGAGGAAACAGCTCTTTCAGAGCTTTTTCAAATAAAGTAAATTTCCTCGTTCCGTGCAGAGCCAGGCTTCAGTCTTGCGGTGTGGTGGTCAGGGCTGGGTTAAGGCATGCTAAGGCTTGCCTGTATGTCAAGTTTAGGAGGCCACACAGCAATATTCCCAAATGCTAATTTAATAATTGAGTTATCCCTTCGAGGATAATAAAGGAGCCCCAGGATGCAAACTGGTCAGCTGCAGTGTTGCAGGCCATTTACAGATGTTTCGTGTCCTGTTCAACCTAGAATTTTCAGGATGTTGATGTGTGGTAGACGTGGAATCTGCTCTAGTTCTCGTGAGCCTCTTTCCAACTCCAGCATGAAGTCTCCGATGCCCTGGAGCAGCCAGAGGTATACAAAGCTGATGCTGTCCTGAGGGCCTAATCCTGTTCGTGGGTTGGGGGCCTCGGGGATGCTCCTGGATTGGAAGCCCCCAGGGAGTGAGGAGCCCAGAGCTGGAAGTGTTACTAACGGGGTAACGTGTTTAATAAGAGTTAGCTAATAAGCTTGAGCCGACAAGGAATAATTAAATAATTTTTATTCCAAACCCACAGAGGGTCTGTTTTAGAATCAGAGGAGTCGCGCTGATTACACAAACGTCACAGTTCTTATAGAGTAAAAACAGCTGATGCACCATAAATGTGGCAAAGCCAAATCCTGTCAGTTCATGACGTTTCAATATTCTCATCATTGTTAATCATGGCGATACATTGTTAAATAGCATTCTTAAGAATATGGTTTCTCACATGGCTTGACTCACACTTTGCTTTAATTCTGCCGACCAGTTCTCTTCTTACACACACACTTTTTCATCTGGTTGCTAAGTGAAAGTATCTTTTCTTTGGAACATGGGAAGAAACAATAGGGCTGTTTAGAAAGCAAAGTGCCTTTGCTATATTTTTAAGCAAGAATTTTTAATATTAAAAATGTCTTCAAAAAGACTTGCTTAAGTTACATATAAGTATGCTTTAGCTGAAATGCTTTATTTTTATTTTCTAATTTCTGGGTCTGTGCTTTTAGATATGCTTTAGTTGAAGATATTATTTTCATGAGCTTTTAACTTGCACACAAGCATAAAAAGTATCTTTTTCTGGAATGCAGGAACATTGAATGCTTTTCTCTTAACAAAGACACTTTTTTATGATTTTGTGCATTGACTTTAAGCTGTATTTTTACCAGAATCTTTTTCAGAAAGCTTGATTAAGGCCTACATGATTTTTCCTTAGAAAACCTTAAATGTGATCTCCTGCTTCGCAGCTTATGGTTGTCAGCACAGAGATGAAAAAGGCATTGACTGGCTTAATATAAAATAATTTCCCTGTCCTGTGCTTACAGAATCACAGAGAATTGTCTCTCACAATGTCAGGGGAGATAAATATAATTTATTCCTAGAGGACTGTGCAGAACATGCAAGCATGCAGGGGGGTGACGTAGCCTCAGCTTTCTCCCCGTGGCTTGACAAACAAACATGAAATTGCTTGAACAAATTAAAAAAACCTTTAATTTAAACACAACTTTCTATCATTTAAGGATAAGTAATAGTGAATACACACACACACACAGCACAACTCAATTATAAAAAATCTGCAGTGCCCTTTAAGAGAAGCACTCAAAGCAGTTGCCACTACTACCAGTGCCCAATAAATAAAGAACAGCAAGGAAGTCCAAACTATTAATAAAACAGGGGTGCTTTATCTCATCTGGTCCTCTGCATTGGATGTAGCTGCTGCAGGTCGTTCCTCAATTTGGGCCTAGTGCAGAGGTGGGATCCAGCAAGTTCTCACAGGTTCCCGAGAGTAGGTTCCTAATTATTTGTGTGTGCCGAGAGGGGGTTACTAATGGGTGATTTTGCCACGTGATTTTTGCCTTAGTTACGCCCCTCCTCTCAGCAGTAGTGCACAGAACTTGAGGCAGTCTAGCAGGAGGTGCACCTGTGCCTGCGTGCATTCGTTTCCCGCCCAAGGACCGGCGCAGTGGCTGCATCCTTGCCACAGCCCCGCCCAGGAATGCCCCGCCCCCAGAATGCCTGGCCATGCCCCCATCGTGCCCCGCCCAGCCCCACTGGCGCTATGCCACAGTTTGAATCCCACCACCATGGGAACCTGTTACTAAAATTTTTGGATCCCACCACTTGCCAAGTGGTTGTGGCAACTGCTTTTCATGGTTATGCTAAGGTGACCAGATTTTCACCTTTTTAAGGCGGGACGCACGCACATGTGGTCGCAGGAGCGCACTGCCTTCTGGGGTGCTCCTGTTTCCTGCCCTGTCACAGGGCGGGAAAGGGGGAGCGCCCCAGAAAGTAGTGCGGCAGCCTTCCAAAAATTGGGACATTTAAAAAACCCCGCGGGACGCGGGACAAATTGGTTAAAAGTGGGACTGTCCCACCAAAAGCAGGACGTCTGGTCACACTGGGTTATGCCATTCTCTCAAGAAATTTGCAGGGAGAGGGCCGCCCTAACTGCTTACGCCTTCTTTGCTCTTTTGTTTCTTTTTCCTCTTCACATAATCTAACCTGCTATAATAACCGTGAATATGTTATTTTAGAAATGGTAATATTATCCTGATAATTCCTGAGATTGAGTTGCATAATCAGAGACTCATCGCAACATCCCAACATAATCAGAGACTCATCCCAATGAGCTGCTTTATTAGCTGAACCTCCTGATTTTCTGTCATATTGATCTTCTTCTCCAGAACTTTCCTCCAGCAACTCTCTGATCTTTTCAAATAGTCCAAGGGTCTTCTTCAGATTTTTGAAAAGTCTCTAGAAACTGAGCATAGAGCTCATCACTACTCAGAGGCGTTCCTCCCATTGGGCAAAATGGGTAGCTGCCCAGGGCGCCACCTTGTGGTGGGCGACAAAATTGCAGGTTCATTTGTGGGGGATTTTGTATTTTCAGTGTTTTTCCGTTTTTGGCCTGCAGAGGGTGCAGATTTTAGGCTAGCAGCACTGAAATTTCAGGGATTTTTTGGGAGACTCTCCTGATGATATGACCCAGGTTTGGTGAGGTTTGGTTTAGGGAGTCCAAAGTTATGGACTCCCAAAGGGAGTGCCCCCATCCCCCATTGTTTCCAATGGGAGCTAATAGGAGATGGGGGCTACACCTTTGAGGGTCCATAACTTTGGACCCCCTGAACAAAACTTCACCAAACCTGGGTGGTATCATCAGTAGGGTCTCATGAAGAAACTCTGAAATTTTGGTGCTGCTATCTTAATAATTGCACCCCTGACAACAGGCACCCCCTAAATTTCCCCAGATTCCCTTTTTAAATCCTCTCCCTTCCTGCCAATGCTTGTTTTCTTTCTTTCTTTTATTCTCTCAATGCCTAATAAAGGTTATTATTATTATTAAATCCACCCCCCTTCGGTATGGATTTAAAGGGAGAATCTGAGGTCCCCAGTGTTAACATTGA
>NC_059430.1:3597081-3619637 GCF_021028975.2 Sphaerodactylus townsendi | reverse complement strand
CTAGTCCAGCTCTCTGCTACTCGCAGTGGCCCACCAGGTGCCTTTGGGAGCTCACCTGCAGGAGGTGAAAGCAAGGGCCTTCTGCTGCTGCTGCTGCTCCCGAGCACCTGGTCTGCTAAGGCATTTGCAACCTCAGATCAAAGAGGATCAAGATTGGTAGCCAATTGGTTTCATTGTTCTCATAATCAAGGGGAACAAATATTTCATCTAAACAGGTTACACCAGGGGAACACCCTCTCTCCCCCCCGCCCCCAATGCGTTTCTTTCCATTTGCTCTGGTTTCATTCATTATTGAAGTCTCTGCCTCTATTTGTTTCATTTCTAAATGGCGGCCTGTGTATTCCTGATAAATACACACAGATAGCACCCGGTTCCTTCGGCGGAGAAGGAGAGAGAATCTTTGGGCTGCCTTGATTGACAGTGAGCTGTAGCCACTAGGATCACATGTGGGAATGAGGTCTTTCGGTCCCAAAGGGTATGGGAGTTTTTCTCCCTACATTCAATGCCTGCACAACTATGCTAAATTCCCCATTCCGTAGTCGGCATTCTATCTACCTGGACATTGCTCTCCATAAGAACATAAGAACTAGCCTGCTGGATCAGACCAGAGTCCATCTAGTCCAGCACTCTGCTACTCGCAGTGGCCCACCAGGTGCCTTTGGGAGCTCACGTGCAGGATGTGAAAGCAATGGCCTTCTGCGGCTGCTGCTCCCGAGCACCTGGTCTGCTCAGGCATTTGCAATCTGAGATCAAGGAGGATCAAGATTGGTAGCCACAGATCGACTTCTCCTCCATCAATCTGTCCAACCCCTTTTAAAGCTATCCAGGTTAGTGGCCATCACCACCTCTTGTGGCAGCATATCCCAAACACCAATCACACGTTGTGTGAAGAAGTGTTTCCTTTTGTTAGTCCTAATTCTTCCCCCCAGCATTTTAAGAACATAAGAACAAGCCAGCTGGATCAGACCAGAGTCCATCTAGTCCAGCTCTCTGCTACTCGCAGTGGCCCACCAGGTGCCTTTGGGAGCTCACCTGCAGGAGGTGAAAGCAATGGCCTTCTGCGGCTGCTGCTCCTGAGCACCTGGTCTGCTAAGGCATTTGCAATCTCAGATCAAAGAGGATCAAGATTGGTAGCCATAAATTGACTTCTCCTCCATCAATCTGTCCAAGCCCCTTTTAAAGCTATCCAGGTTAGTGGCCATCACCACCTCCTGTGGCAGCATATGCCAAACACCAATCACACGTTGCGTGAAGAAGTGTTTCCTTTTATGAGTCCTAATTCTTTCCCCCAGCATTTTCAATGAATGCCCCCTGGTTCTAGTATTGTGAGAAAGTGAGGAAAATTTCTCTCTGTCAACATTTTCTACCCCATGCATAATGTTATAGACTTCAATCCTATCCCCCCTCAGCCGTCTCCTCTCCAAACTAAAGAGTCCCAAACGCTGCAGCCTCTCCTCATAAGGAAGGTGCTCCAGTCCCTCAATCATCCTCGTTGCCCTTCTCTGCACTTTTTCTATCTCTTCGATATCCTTTTTGAGATGTGGCGACCAGAACTGAACACAGTACTCCAAGTGCGGTTGCACCACAGCTTTATATACCTGTTGAATCCGGCCATGAAAGCCTTCGACAATACATTAAATATTTATTGTTTTCCAGTACACTAATATCCTATATATATGTGCTATAAATTTCTAAGGATTGCCAAGAGTTTTTTTCCAACGAGCTCAATTTTATTTAAATTGGCAAAATATGCCAAATTGAGATTGTATGACGTGCAAGATACCTCTGATTGTCAAAAACTGCAACCATGAAGGTAGTTTTATTTAAGAACATAAGAACATAAGAACTCGCCTGCTGGATCAGACCAGAGTCCATCTAGTCCAGGTCTCTGCTACTCGCTGTGGCCCACCAGGTGCCTTTGGGAGCTCACGTGCAGGAGGTGAAAGCAAGGGCCGCCTGCTGCTGCTGCTCTTGAGCACCTGGTCTGCTCAGGCATTTGCAATCTCAGATCAAGGAGAATCAAGATTGGTAGCCATAAATCGACTTCTCCTCCACAAATCTGTCCAAGCCCCTTTTAAAGCTATCCAGGTTAGTGGCCATCACCACCTCCTGTGGCAGCCTATTCCAAACACCAATCACACAGTTGCGTGAAGAAGTGTTTCCTTTTATTATTTAGGACTGCATTTGATTTAATTTCTTTTTTCCTTTGTTGGAGGTCCTAATTGGAGTTGTTAAATTGTGTTCTTTCATGTGCTTTTTTTAAAAAAAGGTATCCTTTATCTGTATCCTTCTCCTTTATTCCTATTGTAAGCGACCTTGAGTTTAGCAAGGTATATAAAAAGGCAGATAGATATGAACAAGCAAGCAAACAAAAGATAAATGGCTTTTCCAGTTTCTTCCTTCCCCGTAATAATTCCATCTTCTCAGGAAGTCTGATTCTCAGAGGTTATGGGATGCCCCTTGTGGGGTCACAGTCCCCGCACCTTCCACAAAACTCCCCCCAAGTCTCTGTTCATCATAGGATAGCAGTAATCCCACCCCTTTCCTCAGTGGCCCTTACCTCTGCATCTTCCCAGGAGACGCAGGAAGCACAATATTGATAGCAATGCCATCTGTAGTAGAGATCACCAGGAGCGCATGGAGCGCGGGCCTCAGGTATGGTGCCATTCTGAGCACCTGCGAGAGACAGAGGACTGTTTGAAAAGGAAGCAAGACCCCCGACAGAACCAGAACTTCAGAAGGATCCGCACTCAAGGGAGCCCCACCGGGAAGCATTGCTTATCCACCGAGGGGGTGCCCAAGAACAACCCAGAAATCCCCTCTGTTCTGTTCCTTTTCTTCAGGGCTTTCTCCTGTTTGCTGTGCAGAATAATGACTGCAGAAAGCCTGCATAGGTCACATCTTGCTGGACGTGGAACACGTTGAAATGGGATATAAGCCTCGAGTATAGCCGGCATGGGGAGGCAATTGCAAACCACCCCATTAACATAGGCCCCTTCCGCACATGCGGAATAATGCACTTTCAGTCCACTTTCAACGCACTTTGCAGCAGGATTTTACTGTGAAGAATAGCAAAAATTCACTTGCAAACATTTGTGAAGGTGGATTGAAAGTGCATTATTCTGCATGTGCGGAAGGGGACATAATCTGCCTAGTAAATGCTGTGATATGACATCACCCCCTGTGATATGACATCACTGGTGCTTGCACAGACAACTACTTTTGCCTTTTAAAGTTATTCCTAGAGGGGCATTTGCCTCCTTGGCGTCTCCTCCGACTCTATGGTTCATTCCACACATGCAGAATAATGCACTTTCAAACTGCTTTCAGTGCTCTTTGAAGCTGTGCGGAATGGCAAAATCCACTTGCAAACAGTTGTGAAAGTGGTTTGAAAACGCATTATTTTGCGTGTGCGGAAGGGGCCCTAGAATCATAGGCCCCTTCCGCACACGCAAAATAATGCGTTTTCAAACCACTTTCACATGGGGGGGGGGGGTGGGGGGGGCGGGGGGTGGGGGGGGGGGGGGGTGGGGGGGGGGGGGGGTGGGGGGGGGGGGGGGTGGGGGGGGGGGGGGGTGGGGGGGGGGGGGGGTGGGGGGGGGGGGGGGTGGGGGGGGGGGGGGGTGGGGGGGGGGGGGGGTGGGGGGGGGGGGGGGTGGGGGGGGGGGGGGGTGGGGGGGGGGGGGGGTGGGGGGGGGGGGGGGTGGGGGGGGGGGGGGGTGGGGGGGGGGGGGGGTGGGGGGGGGGGGGGGTGGGGGGGGGGGGGGGTGGGGGGGGGGGGGGGTGGGGGGGGGGGGGGGTGGGGGGGGGGGGGGGTGGGGGGGGGGGGGGGTGGGGGGGGGGGGGGGTGGGGGGGGGGGGGGGTGGGGGGGGGGGGGGGTGGGGGGGGGGGGGGGTGGGGGGGGGGGGGGGTGGGGGGGGGGGGGGGTGGGGGGGGGGGGGGGTGGGGGGGGGGGGGGGTGGGGGGGGGGGGGGGTGGGGGGGGGGGGGGGTGGGGGGGGGGGGGGGTGGGGGGGGGGGGGGGTGGGGGGGGGGGGGGGTGGGGGGGGGGGGGGGTGGGGGGGGGGGGGGGTGGGGGGGGGGGGGGGTGGGGGGGGGGGGGGGTGGGGGGGGGGGGGGGTGGGGGGGGGGGGGGGTGGGGGGGGGGGGGGGTGGGGGGGGGGGGGGGTGGGGGGGGGGGGGGGTGGGGGGGGGGGGGGGTGGGGGGGGGGGGGGGTGGGGGGGGGGGGGGGTGGGGGGGGGGGGGGGTGGGGGGGGGGGGGGGTGGGGGGGGGGGGGGGTGGGGGGGGGGGGGGGTGGGGGGGGGGGGGGGTGGGGGGGGGGGGGGGTGGGGGGGGGGGGGGGTGGGGGGGGGGGGGGGTGGGGGGGGGGGGGGGTGGGGGGGGGGGGGGGTGGGGGGGGGGGGGGGTGGGGGGGGGGGGGGGTGGGGGGGGGGGGGGGTGGGGGGGGGGGGGGGTGGGGGGGGGGGGGGGTGGGGGGGGGGGGGGGTGGGGGGGGGGGGGGGTGGGGGGGGGGGGGGGTGGGGGGGGGGGGGGGTGGGGGGGGGGGGGGGTGGGGGGGGGGGGGGGTGGGGGGGGGGGGGGGTGGGGGGGGGGGGGGGTGGGGGGGGGGGGGGGTGGGGGGGGGGGGGGGTGGGGGGGGGGGGGGGTGGGGGGGGGGGGGGGTGGGGGGGGGGGGGGGTGGGGGGGGGGGGGGGTGGGGGGGGGGGGGGGTGGGGGGGGGGGGGGGTGGGGGGGGGGGGGGGTGGGGGGGGGGGGGGGTGGGGGGGGGGGGGGGTGGGGGGGGGGGGGGGTGGGGGGGGGGGGGGGTGGGGGGGGGGGGGGGTGGGGGGGGGGGGGGGTGGGGGGGGGGGGGGGTGGGGGGGGGGGGGGGTGGGGGGGGGGGGGGGTGGGGGGGGGGGGGGGTGGGGGGGGGGGGGGGTGGGGGGGGGGGGGGGTGGGGGGGGGGGGGGGTGGGGGGGGGGGGGGGTGGGGGGGGGGGGGGGTGGGGGGGGGGGGGGGTGGGGGGGGGGGGGGGTGGGGGGGGGGGGGGGTGGGGGGGGGGGGGGGTGGGGGGGGGGGGGGGTGGGGGGGGGGGGGGGTGGGGGGGGGGGGGGGTGGGGGGGGGGGGGGGTGGGGGGGGGGGGGGGTGGGGGGGGGGGGGGGTGGGGGGGGGGGGGGGTGGGGGGGGGGGGGGGTGGGGGGGGGGGGGGGTGGGGGGGGGGGGGGGTGGGGGGGGGGGGGGGTGGGGGGGGGGGGGGGTGGGGGGGGGGGGGGGTGGGGGGGGGGGGGGGTGGGGGGGGGGGGGGGTGGGGGGGGGGGGGGGTGGGGGGGGGGGGGGGTGGGGGGGGGGGGGGGTGGGGGGGGGGGGGGGTGGGGGGGGGGGGGGGTGGGGGGGGGGGGGGGTGGGGGGGGGGGGGGGTGGGGGGGGGGGGGGGTGGGGGGGGGGGGGGGTGGGGGGGGGGGGGGGTGGGGGGGGGGGGGGGTGGGGGGGGGGGGGGGTGGGGGGGGGGGGGGGTGGGGGGGGGGGGGGGTGGGGGGGGGGGGGGGTGGGGGGGGGGGGGGGTGGGGGGGGGGGGGGGTGGGGGGGGGGGGGGGTGGGGGGGGGGGGGGGTGGGGGGGGGGGGGGGTGGGGGGGGGGGGGGGTGGGGGGGGGGGGGGGTGGGGGGGGGGGGGGGTGGGGGGGGGGGGGGGTGGGGGGGGGGGGGGGTGGGGGGGGGGGGGGGTGGGGGGGGGGGGGGGTGGGGGGGGGGGGGGGTGGGGGGGGGGGGGGGTGGGGGGGGGGGGGGGTGGGGGGGGGGGGGGGTGGGGGGGGGGGGGGGTGGGGGGGGGGGGGGGTGGGGGGGGGGGGGGGTGGGGGGGGGGGGGGGTGGGGGGGGGGGGGGGTGGGGGGGGGGGGGGGTGGGGGGGGGGGGGGGTGGGGGGGGGGGGGGGTGGGGGGGGGGGGGGGTGGGGGGGGGGGGGGGTGGGGGGGGGGGGGGGTGGGGGGGGGGGGGGGTGGGGGGGGGGGGGGGTGGGGGGGGGGGGGGGTGGGGGGGGGGGGGGGTGGGGGGGGGGGGGGGTGGGGGGGGGGGGGGGTGGGGGGGGGGGGGGGTGGGGGGGGGGGGGGGTGGGGGGGGGGGGGGGTGGGGGGGGGGGGGGGTGGGGGGGGGGGGGGGTGGGGGGGGGGGGGGGTGGGGGGGGGGGGGGGTGGGGGGGGGGGGGGGTGGGGGGGGGGGGGGGTGGGGGGGGGGGGGGGTGGGGGGGGGGGGGGGTGGGGGGGGGGGGGGGTGGGGGGGGGGGGGGGTGGGGGGGGGGGGGGGTGGGGGGGGGGGGGGGTGGGGGGGGGGGGGGGTGGGGGGGGGGGGGGGTGGGGGGGGGGGGGGGTGGGGGGGGGGGGGGGTGGGGGGGGGGGGGGGTGGGGGGGGGGGGGGGTGGGGGGGGGGGGGGGTGGGGGGGGGGGGGGGTGGGGGGGGGGGGGGGTGGGGGGGGGGGGGGGTGGGGGGGGGGGGGGGTGGGGGGGGGGACCCCCTTCGGTATGGATTTAAAGGGAGAATCTGAGGTCCCCAGTGTTAACATTGAAAGTGATGCTGTTTTCCCCAATCGGGGGGGACTGGATACAACACCATAAAAGTTTTCATAGCAGTAATAAAACATTTTGAAAGCATTTTGAAAATGTTTTCCAAAAATTATTTCTGCTGTGTGGCATGGCCCATTGCTGTGTTCAGATTTGTGAGTTGGGGGATGTGCTATAATGTGATGATGACTTTGAAATGACCTGGTGGAAAAAAAATCGTTTGGTCATGATGGGGGAGGGTGGCCGCCCACGGGGGGGTGGGGGGGCATCAAACTCAGATTTTGTCAGGGCTCCAGTTTGCCTAGGTACGCCTCTGTCACTACTTGTAACAGAGCCATATATGGTTTCCAGCTGTGCTAGTCATTCTTCAGCTGTGGCATGCCGCCCTACATTCAAAGCTTCATTCCTCTTTTTCCCTTTGGGAGATATCTCTGGGTCATCAAGTAACTGTTGTATTTGCAGCTTCCATGTGTCAAAATCTACCTCACCTGTAGGTCTTGATGAGAGGCTAGAGATGCATTTGAGCTTAAAGGGTGTATGATCATAAGTACTAGAATTCTCATTAATCTTAACTGCATGCTCCACTACTACTTGATGTACCCCTTCAGCAGTGGTGGGATTCAAATAATTTAACAACCAGTTTCAGTTGGTGAGATTCAAATAATTTAACGACTGATTGTTTACAAGCACCATTTTAACAACCGGTTCTGCCCAAGTGGTGTGAACCGGCTGAATCCCACCACTGCCCTTCAGGGATAAGAAAGACAGGGGGTAGACTGCACTTGAGGAGCTCGTGGGAAAAATTCCCTGAAAACTGTGCAGGTAAAATACTAGCTGTGGGTTCAGTGACCAGGTTTCTTTCTAGTGTTGCAGTGTCACTAAAGGGCATTTTTCCTAATCTGATTGGAAACACACTCCATTAGCCATTTAATTTAAGCTGTTTACATTCAGACCGTATCATTTTAGCTGCACATCTTTTAGTATATTCACACAAGACCATTCCCAATCTTGTACTCTGAATTCTTTTAAACTTGCTTACAGCATCTTATTCATTTAAAGCATCCATTAATTTCTTATCAGTAACTTCAGGGTGAATCCCATTCAGTCTACCTGAGTGTTCTGGATCAAACTGACCCATTGCGACCACAAAATATACAAAATTTTAAAGCAATTTCACTAAGTTGCTAACTTGCAATATCAATATGCCACAGAATGGTTGGTACCAACCCCTCCTAATTTGGTATCATCTGCAAATGTGATTAACATGCCCTCTACTTCATCATCCAAGTCATGAAATAGGGGGCATGTTCAGTGGTGGGATTCAAAAATTTTAGTAACAGGTTCCCATGGTGGTGGGATTCAAACAGTGGCATAGTGCTTCTCTCATCCAGTCCACAAACAGAACCCATATCCTCATGATTTCATTTTATCTATCCTGCTAAAGTTGGTTCCTTGACACTATTTCAAAGATTTCTAACGGTACCTGTTCCCAAGTATATTCTAACCATTTCTGTATTGTCCATATTTTCTTCTCTTTCCAACCCAACGCTACAACTGCATGTACAGCCCTTGTCATTATTTTATACAATGGTTTTTGTCTTTTATCCACTCTGCTGTCTTCCATTATCCCCCTAAAAAATAAATCTTTGTTTATTTCTATTTTAACTTTCACTAATTTTTCTATGTACGTCAATGTCTTTTCCCAATTTTTTTTCAACTCTTTACATTCAGTCCACACATGCAAATAAAATGCTTCTTTGTCCACTGTTCTTCAATCTACACCACGCTGGCTCTCCAGTTGTACTGTGCAGACCAAACGGAGGTCCAGGGTTTAAGCTTTCCAGCGTCAGAGGTCACTTCATCAGCTATATCTTGTGACCCTGGAGAACTTCTGCCTGTCACAAGAGACAATATTGCTTAAAGTGAGCTACGTCTGACTCACAAATAACACGCAAAGTCTAAAGGGAACTTTCTTCTTGACTTGGGATGTAGAGGCTGATAGTGAAGAGCTTAGGATGCCATCTTGAAAGGGGAGGGGAAAGGTCAGAGAGTGTGGAATGCTCGAAACACCAGCAGACTAATGCTGGCATGAGAGCAGTGGTGGGATCCAAAAATTTTAGTAACAGGTGGTGGGATTCAAACTGTGGCGTAGCGCCAATGGGGCTGGGCGGGGCACGACAGGGGTGTGGCCGGGCATTCCGGGGGCGGGGCATTCCTGGGCGGGGCTTTGGCAAGGACGCAGCCGCTGCACCGGTCCTTGGGCGGGAAACGAATGCACGCAGGCGCAGGCTGCCACGCACGCCGGTGCACCTCCTGCTAGACTGCTTCAAGTTCTGCGCACTACTGCTGAGAGGAGGGGCGTCACTAAGGCAAAAATCACGTGGCAAAATCACCAATTAGTAACCCCCTCTCGGCACACACAAACAATTAGTAACCTACTCTCGGGAACCTGTGAGAACCTGCTGGATCCCACCTCTGCATGAGAGGCAATAACAGAGGACAAGGGCCAGTTACGTTGCTGCAGAACAGCTGTGCAGCAGTGCCGCATATCTGCAGTGGCCGCAGTGGGCCAAAGTCTCTACCCTGCTCCTGGTCTGGACGTGGGAACACCCCCTTTCCCCACTGCAAAGCTGTGCCAGCAAAATCAGTGGTTCAACCCATGGGCCACCATTGGGAGAGAGCGTGAAATAGCCCCCTTGTCAGAACAAGTTGTTCTGAACAACCCTGGTCAAAGTGCCCAAAGGGTGCCAATTAAGTGGCTGCCCAATGAGGAAGCCCCATTGTTGGCCCACACCCTACACCTGTGGGGGGTTATAGGCCACATAAACCTGTTGTTGCCCACTCTCTGTTCGGCCCACCCCTCCCTTGACCTGGCCGGTTCCGACGGCTCCCCGTGTCTGCAGGTGCGTGACTGCAGCTCTGATGCTTTGGTGCCAGCACAACGGCTCCAGTCTCCCCCCCTCCATTTCCCCCCCTTTCCAAACACATCCTCGATACACAATCCTCTAGAAACACTATGTGTTTTCTCAAAGTAAATATTTATATCAGCATATATGCAAAATACTTCCTCAAAGACAGGCCATATCTCAGAGTTGACTTTACTGTACATTTTTCAAAGAAATTGACCCACCCACAAATACAGCCTATAAAAGCCCCAACAAACGTAATTTGCACAGGTGGGCAACCGAATTATCAGCTCGACAGGTTAACCAGCTGGACAGAGAGAGAGGTGAGTGCCAGCCGTGTTCCCTCACAAGTAAAAGCAGGAACATCAGGCTTCATGTGCAGGAGTCAGGGAGGGGGGATGACAAATCTGGTTCATCAGATTAGGGTCTGCCACCCATGAGGAGCTTTGGAGCTGACCAGTCCCAAATATGGATCTATCTTCTGGGTGACGGGCGATGTACACGCTAAAAAGCAGTCTGGGGTGTTCAGCCAAAGCAGTAAGGAAGCCAGCAGGGAGGTTATTTTGCACCCCAAAATCCACTGGTGAGATTTCTGGACATTCCTAATGGTCAGTTGTCCATCACTCCTGAAAGCTGGCCTTTGGGTGAGACCTCATTGCTGTTTTTTGTCCTTGGCTCTTTTATGAGCTGCTCCTCCAGCTGGAAAGGCTGAGTTATATGTAGTCTCTTCTCTTCCCCTGATAAACAAGGGATTTCCTTTCATCACTACAAGTCAGGCTGGTGCTGAGAGGTTCTTTACAGGAGGGAAAGTGCAGGGAATAGATCCAAACTCCTCCTCCTCCTCCTCCTCCTCCTCTTCTTCTTCTTCTTCTTCTCACTGTGAAACCAGCTGGGTGACCTTGGCCAGTCACAGTCCTCTCCGAACTCTCTCAGCCCCACCGACCTCACAAGTTGTCTGTTGTGGGGAGAGGAAGGGAAAAGGAGCTTGGAAGCCAAGACTCCAGTAGGATACAAACACCATCTCTTCTTCTGTTAGGTTATCATTACAGGAGCCGTGTTTGTAATGCTGTCTTCCATTCCAGCATAAAAAGCCCTCGTTGTCTGCTCTGAATTTGGCACCATGATTGGTGGAAGAGTCCCGTTGGTCCAGCTGCCACCAGAGTCGCTCTCGGCCTCCTCCCTTTTCCTCACCTGCTCTTGCTCTCCACAGGACTGGAAGAAAGAAGATGGGTCCCCTCCCTTGGTTCTCCCTGGTCTTCTTTGGCTTCCTCATCGCTGGTCCATGCTCAAGAGTTAAGTTTCTGCAGAACCCCCAGATTCAAACCGGCACATTTCACTTGACATTTTTGCCTCTTTGTACACAATATTTTGTAATAATTCCCAGAGACCAGAACTTGGGTCTATGGCAGAATCCTTCCTTCCTTCTCAGAGACAGTCTCATAAGCAGGTTTGTAGGATCTCTCACTCTCAGGAGGGTTCCAGAAAAACACATCTGATGTAGGGTTCTGTTTCGATGGATGCAGGCGATGAAGGGGAGCAGCTTCAAAAGCAGACCTCTAAACCAGGGACCTCTGGATCCTCTTAGCCTTTGGGCACCTTTGCAAATCTGGGATGGGGTTGGCGGGCACAAATTCTCCACTGAAACAGCAGTATTTGCATCTGCATAGCTGATTGGCACTTCAGAGGCCAATCAGAAGCACTGCTGGGCAACAGGCCCACCCACCTTCTAAAAACCACCCAGTAGGTGCCAAGAAAAGTACTGGTGGGTGAAATGATGCCCATCAATACCATATTGGGGAGCCCCGCCCTGCTCTAGACACACCATTGAAATGACGTTCTGGTTCTGGAGGAGAAACCACCGACTACTCTGAAAACGGGGATTCTTGGCCAATATCCTGGCACTAAAGGTCCCTTCTCCTCCCTCCTGTCCTGATATCCCCCTTCTTTCTCCGGAGTCACAGTAATTTCATACATTCTCTCCCACCGCCCTTGTTTTTTGCCCTTTTCCTTGAGCAGGTGTGGAGGCCGTGTCTTGCCCTGGAGGATGGATATTCTACCAAGGCAGCTGCTATGGATTTTTCCAAGACAAAATGAGCTGGGCTGAAGCAGAGGTAAGAAGAGGCACTTCTTGGCCACTCTCTCTACCCATCCCATTGAGTCAGCAACCTGTGTTAGCTACTGTGCCTGGCAACCAGCATTCAGAGAGACTCACTCTCTCAAAACATGGAGGTTCTATATAATGAACATATTAAACAGATCAGTAAATATATACAGCCAAACCAATACTAAAAAATCTGAGGCCAGCCAAGCCTAGGAAACATGGACTGTATATATAGTGACACAAGGTCCTATATAATGACCAGCGCTCAAAGCTTGGTAGATACACCTTATCACGTTTTTTGTTCTGACTCCCCTTCTGAATTCACCCATGGGAGGGGCCACGGTTGACTTGTGTGTCCGCGAATTCCATAAACTCGTTCTACATTATCTGTGTCAAAATAATAATTTTGGTGCCTCCTGAGTTTTCTGGTGGTCAGTTCCATTGGGTTTTCTTTTTTGGAGTTATTATTCGATTATTAAGGGAGTACAATGCAGAATATACATGTTGGGACAAAGGAAATCTACTGGCATTTAGTAATTTCCAGGAGAAAGTCTGCCACTATCATACAGAGAGAAGGATCAGGGTTGTCCAACAAGTAGTGTAATCTAAATAAATCAGGGAGATCAAGTAAATGTAAAGGGGTGAGATTCACATACTTGGATCTGATTTCCTTGAATCTGAGACAGTGAAATAATTGGTGGGCCAGAGATTCAACTGAGCCATCGTTACATGGGCACAATCTTTTAGCCTTTTCTTGCTTATTAAATCTGCCATGTAACAAGGCAGAAGGCATAACATTAAACCTGGCGAGCATCATGGCTCTCCTTTGAACAGGGTTTATTAAGCAATACAGGTAGTGTGCCAAGTTCAAATGGGAGAGAAAAATACAGAGGGGATATTAAGGGAGTAGAAGAAACAGTCCCCTCTGCCTACTTTCTCCATATAATTTTATAGACGTCTGCCATACTTCCCCATGTAATTTATTTTTTAAATGAAAATCTCCAAACCCTTTCGCCTTGAACACATGAACGCTGATGCTGTGTCCAGTATCCTGAATCGGACCCACTGGGTTCATCGAGGTCGGTGTCATCTGCTCAGAGTTGGCAGCATCTCTCCAAGGCAGAGAAAGAGATTTCCCATAACCCGCTGCCTGGTAGTTTTAACTGGCCACGCTGGGAATTGAACCTGGTATCTTCTGCATGTCAAGAAGAGGCTGTACCACCGAGCCACGCCCCTTTCTGCCCCCACCAGCCTCCCTCTCAAGCAAGTGCTTCAATCTTTTGATCATTTTCTGTACTTTTCCGAGTTCAATCATACAATTTTTGAGATGGAGTGCTCAGAACATGGAAGGACCAGAGTCAGAGACTGGTATTTACTTGAGCGTGTATCAGTTCCAGATAGTAATGTTTATAACCAGGGGTCTCCAATGTTTTTGAAATGTTGGACAGGGGGCTGGGAACGGCACCTGGGGCATGTGTGTGTCGTCCATCCCCAACACACCCTGGAATGCCCTGGAACGCCCCCGACATGCACATGCCATGCCCACATACCAGTGTGTGCCCCCCACTCCGCCCCATTGATGCTATGCCACTGGTTGGACAACTTTGGAGCTCCGAAACAGGGACTGTTGTGCTACAAAGTGGATTGTGCCCCTTAGTGGTAAAATTGGATCTTCAGACAGGGGCCTGCTGCCCACCTGAGTTCCACTACTGCCACGCTGCACAAAACAGATCCATGCTGCCCGACTCGGTTCCACGGTTGTTGTGCAAGGTTCACGATTTCCTCCAGCAGGTGGGTTGGAGGAACGTTTCACTGGGGGACGGCACTCGGGCTGCCCAGTGTACATATCAGATCCCATGCTGCACCCTCACACTTCTTTGTATCCTTTCTCAATAAAACGGTTTGGCTATGGCCAAAATCTTACCCCACAGACAAGAGTGATGGGTTGTTATTTTGGTTGGGGACTCTGAGTGGTAGCAGTCCTGTCCTCAGGTGGCAAAGACAGGCTGTGTTTAATTACTTGATGAATCTGAACTCAGCACCTTCCTCTTGCAGACTGCCTCTGGAGAGTTTTCTGCTCGTTTACTTTGGTATAACAACAACTCTCAATTCTGCAATGGTATGTCCCGGAAGAATAAAAATGGCCTCCTACTGTCTTCAGCCAGATTTCTGTCATTCTTCCACAAAATAGTGGTGGCCGTTGTAATTTGACAATGCAGCACCTGATGGCCCTAAAATGCCCCTCCCCTACCTGATCCTTCTTCTCCCTCCCCTACCTGATCCTTCTTCTCCCTCCCCCAGATTGATTGCCAGAGCCAAGCCACCAACGGGCACCTCGCTTCTATTTCTAGCAAAGCCGAAGGAGATGTGTTGGCCAGATACATCAAGGCCTCTCAGCAAGGCTGCCAGAATGTCTGGATCGGACTGCATGACCCCCGGAGGGTGAGTATCCACTCTGCTTGTTCATGCTGACTTCTTAAATTTCAAAAGTTATCATACCTACTGAATCCATGCAACTCAATTCAAAACAGTATTCCTCTTAAATAGGTTCCCAGATTCCTGGCAATAGCGGGCAATCGCCTCTGCCCACCAACACTGAGCTTTTCTGGATCAGACCAAGGCCAATCAATCCCATCAACCCACAAACCAGACAATGGGAGCAGCATTATCCCACCTGTGTGTTCCACAGCACCTGGTGGGAAATGCATGATCCTCCGATACTGGAGAGAAGGGAACACATCATGAATAGTATTCATTTTCTCCAGGAGTTCCAATCACGCTCCTTTAATTATGCACTTATTTTATTTATTTGCATTTATTTCCCACCCTTTACTGCCGTCTCAGGGTGGGTTACACTAAAATCATACAAAATCCAACAATAGTAATATCACTATAAAACCTCACCTTGAAATCCCTAAAACAATCTAAAATCTCCCCCACCCACAAAAGGGAGGGGTGTACAGACATCTGGGGGGGGGCTCCAGTGGTGTACCTAGGCAAACTGGAGCCCTGGGCAAAACCTAAGTTTGATACCCTCTCCCACCGTGACCAAACAATGATTTTCTCCACCAGGTCATTTCAAAGTCACCATCACGTTATAGAACATGCCCCAACTCACAAATCTGAACACAGCAATGGGCCATGCCCAAAGCAGAAATATTTTTTGAAAACATTTTCAAAATGCTTTCAAAATGAAAACATTTTATGGTGTTGTATCCAGTCCCCCCCAATTTGGGGGAAACAGCATCACTTTCAATGTTATTTAAACTGGGGACCCCAGATTCTCCCTTTAAGGTGGATTTAAAAGGAGAATCTGGGCTCCCTAGTTTAAACAAGTGATGCTGGAATCCACCCCCAAACAGCATCATTTTCAATGGTGTGTAAACTAAGGAGCCCAGATTCTCCTTTTAAATTCACCTTAAAGGGAGAATCTGGGGTCCCCAGTTAAACAACATTGAAAGTGATGCTGTTTTTGGGTGGATTATCCCCCACCCTGAAACAGAATCACTTTCAATGTTTACACTGGGGACCTCAGATTCTCCCTTTAAATCCATGGCAAAGGGGGTGGATTAAACAACAACAACAACAACAACAACAACAACAACAACAACAACAACAACAACAACAACAACAACAACAACAACAACAACAACAACAACCTTTATTAGGCATTGAGAGAATAAAAGAAAGACAGAAAACAAGCATTGGCAGGAAGGGGGTGGATTTAAAAGGAAAATCTGGGGAAATTTAGGGGGTGCCTGCTGCCAGGGGTGCAATTATTAAGATAGCAGCACAAAAATTTCCAAGTATCTTCGTGAGACCCTACGGATGATACCACCCAGGTTTGGTGAAGTTTAGTTCAGGGGGTCCAAAGTTATGGACCCTCAAACGTGTAGCCCCCATCTCCTATTAGCTCCCATTGGAAACAATGGGGATGGGGCACTCCCTTTGTGAGTCCATAACTTTGGACTTCCTAAACCAAACCTCACCAAACCTGGATGATATCATCAGGAGAGTCTCCCAAAAAATTGCTGAAATTGTGGTGCTGCTAGCCTAAAATCTGCACCCCCTGCAGGCCAAAAACGGAAAAACACTGAAAATACAAAAAATCCCACAAACGAACCTGCAGTTTTTGTGCCCCCCACTTTGCCCAATGGGAGGATCGCCTCTGGGCCCCTCCCAATGTGGGGAGTCAACTAAAATTCTGGGAGAAGGGGACAGTCTTCGCTAGGCACCGAAATTCCAAGTCCGTAGCTGCCTGATGAACCTCTGGAGGGAGTGCATTCTGAAGTGTAGGGGCCACTGTAGAGAAGGCCATGCATGCCACCCCAACTCTCCCCACCTTTGAAGGGGGTGGAACAGCCAGGCAGGCCTCCTTCTCCTAACTCAGCACTTGGGCAGGAATAGATGGCCAGATACGCTTTCTCTCTTCTGAAGACAAAAGTCAGTTTTAGAGCAGGGGTCTGCAACCTGCGGCTCTCCAGATGTTCATGAACTACAATTCCCATCAGCCCCTGTCAGCATGGCCACTGTCTTAGAGGAAACGTCCCTGGCATCACATCCCCAAGGAGTTCCTGCCCCAAATCCACCCTGCCTAGGCTCCCCCCCCCAACTTCAGGAATTTCTTTAGCTGAGTTGGCAATTGTACATTAGAACTGCAAGAGTCCTAGGTTTGGAGATTCAGGTGCACCGAATCCCAGATTCGGCCTAAATCTGGATGCATTCAGGCATTTTGGGGAAAAATCAGCCGAATATGTCCTGCCCGAATATGAACGAATCCAAATGCAAAGAATTCGGGCTTATTACGGAATTTTTGGTGTTTTTTACGTTTGTGCCTGCAGGGGGTGCATTTTTAAAGCTAGTGGCACCAAAATTTCAGGGTATCATCTGGAGAATGTTCCGATGATGTCAACCAAGTTTGGTAAAGTTTGGTTAAGGGGGTCCCAAGGTATGGACCCCCAAATTGGGTGCGCCATCTCCCATTGTTTCCAATGGGAGCTAATAGGAGATGGGGGGCCCTTCATGTGGCAGCTAATTTCCTGCAGGGCTACTGGTGTGAGTCTCCTGAAAGGAACTAGCCAATGTTGCTAAAGTTTACTTCAGAGGGGCAAAAGTTCACCAAGCCTGGATGCTATTACCAGGAGGGCCTCTTGGAGCCACCTTGAAAGTCTAGTGCCTCTATCTTCAAAAATGTGCAGTCTGCACTGAAATTCCCCATTGGGTACAATGGTGCCAAGGGACTGCAGAGCAAAGAATCTTGGGCAATTATTTGGGTGCCTGTCAGGGATGCATTTTTAAAGCTGGTGGCACCAAAATGTTAGGGTCTTATCTGGAGACTGTCCTGATGATACCACCCGAGTTTGGTGAAGTTTGGTTCAGGGGGGCCAAAGTTATGAGCACTCAAATGGGTAGCTCCCATCTCCTGTTATCTCCCATTGGAAACATTGGGGATGGGGAACCCAATTTGGGGGTCCATAACTTTGAACCCCCTGAACCAAACATCACCAACCTCAGTTGCTATCACCAGGAGAGTCTCTATATGATATCCTGAAATTTTGGTGCCACTACCTTTAAAAATGCGCCCCCGCAGGCACAAATGCTTAAGAGCACCAAAAAACACAAAAAAACCCAGACACTAATTTTTCAGGTGTACTCAAATATTTGGGTATATCCAAATATGTTTTTTGTCTTACTTGGACATACAGATAATTTTATGCCTGAATAAATCCGAATCCGAATTTTACAGAATCTCTAGGCTATTGACCAAGCCTATGCAGGACTTGCCTTCAGAACATGTCCAATTTAAAGCAAGCCCACTTTTGGATTGGACTAAGGTGGCTGTCTGAGGCAATCAAGATAATTTGGAGTGCAGGTTGGGCAGGCCGTTTAAAGAGCGGGCAGTATTGATCACCAGCTGTTGCCTGGCAAAGCTGACCCTCCCTTCCTCTTCAAAGCAGAGTGTGGAATTAGGGATGAGCAAGAAATTGGGGGTGGGGTGGGGGCTTCTCTCATATTTGCTTCATGCCATGCCTGTGTATGTTTGTTTATGTTTATACCCTACCCCTAACGGCCTAAACCGCGTCTTACACCCAAGATTTAAGCATTAAAACAGTTCCAGTACTACTGTCAGGATGGCTCCTTTCTGGTGATCGGGAAAGAGGGGTTCAGCCATGGTTCAGCCATTACTGTCAGCCAGTGCTCAGGCGCCAGCCTGTCTCCCCCTCCCTCCGGGTCCGTAGGCGATGGCCAAGCCGACCACCGTCCTCCTAAGTGTGAAGTGGTTCCTGCCTTTTGTGCTCTTCCCTTTGTATTATAGTGTTTGTGTTCTCCTCCTTTGTTGCTATGTTGCAGCCATGGTGCCTTGGGCCTGGTGGGGGGGGGTCAAGGGCATCGTGGATTAAAGATCTTACCCATGCTCTGTCCCGCAGAAATTGTCTATGCTTTGTTATGCTTTGGTTATCCAATAAAGTCTACAGGGTACAAACTACAGCGTCTTTATTGTGGGACTGAAGTCTTACAACTACAAGGTACACAGTGGTGGGATTCAGCAGGTTTCCACCCCTTTGGCAGAACCGGTTGTTAAAACTATGCTTGTAACAACCAACTGTTAAATTATTTGAATCCCACCACTGAAGGTAGATCACAAACTAAATTTGAGTCAGGGGGCATTCATTGAAAATGCTGGGGGGAAGAATTCCCATGAGCCCTACCACTTGGCCATGTTGGCAGGGACTGATGGGAGTTGTAGTCCATGAACATCTGGAAGGCCATAGGTTGGAGACCCCTGGTCTGTAGACTTAAGAGACATAATCATATCCCTCTATTCTGCATTGGTCAGACCTCACCTGGAATTCTGTACGTCCACTTCTGGGCACCACACTTCAAGAACAATATGGACAAGCTGGAACAAGTCCAGAGGAGGGTGACCTCAAATGGTAAAAGGGCTGGATTCCATGTGTCATACAAGGAGAGATGTAAGATGAATGTCAACTCAATGCATGGCAGCTGTGAAAAAGGCAAACCTACCGTTGGGGATAATTAGGAAAGAAATTGATCATAAAGCTGCAAAAGATTGTCATGCCCTGAGAGAGTAAAGCAGTGAAAAGCGACCGCGACCTTGAGTACTGTAGCCCAGTTCTGGTCGCCACATCTCAAAAAGGATATCGGCGAGATAGAAAAAGTGCAGAGAAGGGCAACGAGGATGATTGAGGGACTGGAGCACCTTCCTGTGATGAGGAGATGCTGCAGCCGCTTGGGACTCTTTAGTTTGGAGAGGAGACGTCTGAGGGGGGATATGATTGAAGTCTATAAAATTATGCATGGGGTAGAAAATGTTGTCATAGAGAATTTTTTCTCTCTTTCTCACAATACTAGAACCAGGGGGGATACATTGAAAATGCTGGGGGGAAGAATTAGGACTAATAAAAGGCAACCTTTTTTCATGCAATGTGTGACTGGGGTTTGGTATATGCCGCCATGTGGTGAGTGTGCCACTCACCCGGATAGCTTTAAAAGGCCCTAGATAGATTTATGAAGGAGAAGTCAATCTCCATGGCTCCAAATCTTGATCCTCCTTGATCTGAGATTGGAAATGCCTTAGCAGACCAGGTGCTCGGGAGCAGCAGCAGCAGCAGAAGGCCCTTGCTTTCACATCCTGCACGTGAGCTCCCAAAGGCACCTGGTGGGCCACTGCGAGTAGCAGAGTGCTGGTCTATAGATGGACTTTGGTCTGATCCAGCAGGCTTGTTCTCTTATGTTTTCGCTGAGCTGGGTATGTTTAGTCAGGTGAAGAGAAGGTTAAGGGGTGACATGATAGCCATAATTAAATATTTGAAGGATTGTCATGTTGGTGAGGGAGCAAGCTTGTTTTCGGGTTGCTCCAGAGACTAGAATTGGTGAGTAATCGGTTCAAGGTGCTGGAAAAAAAATTCCACCAAAACATTAGGAAGAACTTAATGGTAAGGGCTGGATGGCCATCTGTCAGCAGTGCTTTTGATAGTGCTCCTACATGGCAGGGGGGTTGGATTAGATGGCCCTTGGGGCCTCTTCTAACTCTGTGATTCTATGATCCTATAAAGTTCCTAACACTAAGTTGCTGTTTGCTTGGCAGGAGTGTTAATCAGCCTCATCTCACTGGGCAAGACTCCCCCCTTCCTACCAAGGGTGCTGCTGACTCTTGACCAGAATTTCCGGGGGGGGGGACTGTGTTTATTTATTTATTTTATTAAACTTCTATACCACCCCTTCCCCGGCGGGCTCAGGGCTGCGTCCATCAATTATATAAAAACAGTTAAAATCCATTCCACATTCTATTTCCAGTTAAAACCACATATAAATTATAAAAATTCAGATGGCGATTAAAATTGTTTCCCCTTCCCCATTCTTTGCACCCATGGAGGCCAGATATTTGTCAGGAGAAGTGTGGTGTTATCCCAGCTGGCTAAATGCCTGGCGGAACAGGTCCGCTTTATAGGCCCTGATCTCACCTGGGAGCCTGTTCCACCAGGTAGGGGCCAGGGTTGTAAAAGCCCTGGCCTCTTGTAGAGGCCGGGCCGACCACTTTGGGGCCAGGGATCACTCAGGAAGGTCCGCCTCCGAGGAGCCGGGAGGGGCCTAGCAGGGCCATATAGGGACAGACGGTCCCGTAGATATGCTGGTCCAAGGTCAATGACAGCTTTAAAGGTCAAAACCAAAAAACTTTAAACATGACCCGCACTCTATTGGCAGCTAGTGTAGTTGGTGCAGGATCCGAGTAATCCGGTCCCTAATAGATGTTCTCACCAGCAACCTGCCTGTCGCGATTTTGCACGAAGCCTCAATTCCTCGGATCATGGCCAAAGGTAAGCCCGCCAGATACGAAAGTTAAGGTGCAGTCTAACCTAGAGGTGACCGTGGCATGGATCACTGCGGCCAGATCAGAGCGGGAGAGGTAGGGGGCCAGGGTTGTTCAGCCTGCCGCAGATGGTAGAATGTCGCTTTAGCCGCCTGGGTGACCTGGGCAACAAACGATAGTGATGGGTCCAGTATCACCCCGAGCTTTTTGGCGGACGAGGCCAATGTTAATGCCTCGCCGTGCAGCGTAGGCAGACTAAAGGCCACCGGACACTCCCCTTTGGAGAGGTAAGGGATCTCCGCAAGTTCTTATGCCACTGACTCTACTGATCTCTGAGCATGGAGATGACTTGGCAGTTCTGGAAGATCTCCAGGCCCCGACCACCTTCTCCCTTGTCTTGTGGCCTGCCACCACTCATCTGCATGGAGAGAAAGGAAATCCCCTGGCAAATGGCATTGGGCGAATCCCTCGGTATCCTCTGAGTGGTGGCCTCACTTCCACTGTGACGCAGAAAATGACGGCGTCATGGTGGATGATGTTCCGCCGTTCCCTTTCCCCTCCCTTGCGCATGTAATATGCCGTACATGGTTCTGCCGTGGAAAACAGTCCAGATAGGAACTTACAAGCAAAACTCCTCTGGGAATCGCCAGAAACTCTATTGTAAATAAAGTTTCTGCTAATTTCTAGAGCTACACTTGGTCATATGAACTTCATCCTTTTTTTCGTTCCTTATTTTTTAAAAAAATGTATTATTTTTTCTCCTGCAACTATACAATTGCCACCTTGCTGGTATATCATCGTGGTGGTAGCAGCCGTCTGCTGAAACTCCTGCAGGGCTTCAAGACCCTTTGAAGCGAGGGAGTCCAGGAACTCCTTCATCCTATGCTGAGGGACTGAGCACGCTTTAACATGGATGTATTCTTCAAAGGAGATAGCGTTCTCCAAGGAATTATTCATGTTGCAGTCCTCAGGATTCCTGTCCTATTCCAGGTACCTCACAGTACAGCTAGTTCAGTGTAGGACGCCTGGCTAATTACAGGCGCTTGACAAATAACGAACACTATTGGTTCCCAGAACAAGGAAAGCCTGCAAAGGGAAGGCCCCGCCTAGGCCTACCTAGTCTTTAGTATTGCAGCCTCCTGGCCAAGGTGGAGAGGAACATCCTCTTCGCCCGAAGCTAGCCGAAATGGCTCAGGAGTAAGGAGAGCGGCCGCAGCCGGCGTAGCTCACCCCGCCTCCTTGGGGACTTTGCAGCATCAGGGCCTGCGGGCCTCACCCTGGAACCTGGCCGGCAGCTGCTTTCCAGCGTGCGCCAGACCTAGTGACTCTGTTAAAATGAGGCGTGCACAGGCTCACGCCAGTCCGAGGTTCCCCCCCCCGTGCGCCAAAGGTGGAGGGAGCACACCCCACCTAGAATCCTCGGGGTGGGCGAGGCGGTGCCGAGCACAGGGGACAGTGCAGGCCGCGAGTATGCACGCAACAGAACATGGGGGGCAGGAGGGGGCGCGAGACTCCCAAGCCCGACTCAGTAATCACCCCTCCCACGTGCGTGCATTCTCCTTCCACTGTTTTGAGCCATGGTGGCGACAGGACTTGGGGGCAGCGAATTGCCCCACACCAGGGCAGCCAGCCCAGCTTTTTATCTGGGTTGTTAACTGAAGTTGTTTGACTTTGGTCTGGGGTGGTTAATTACTATAGTTTGAGGCCACTCGCCCCTTGTTTCGTGCTTCATTGTTTTAAGACTCCGTGGTGAGCTACCTTGGAGAAATCTCTGGAAAGGCAGCCGGCACATTTCCTATGTAAATGTACGCATCATTGTTTGGTCTTTCTGCCCCTAACTAAAATGTCTTTCTTGTCAATGCAGAACCGACGCTGGAGATGGTCTGATAGATCTATAGTCAACTACAGGCCTTGGACTCCTGGTGTGACTGACAACTTTGGAAATGATGAATACTGTGTAGAGATTTGGTGTGACCCAGGTAAGCCTTTTCATCATCAGGTGAGACATCTCAAAGCTGTGGGTCAACCAGTGTTGAAGTTACACTCATGGAAAGTGCGGCACTACAGAAGAAGAAGAAGAAGAAAGAAGAAGAAGAAGAAGAAGAAGAAGAAGAAGAAGAAGAAGAAGAAGATGATGATGATGATGATGATGATGATGATGATGATGATGATGATGATGATG